>NC_088226.1:46287010-46587010 GCF_036934945.1 Oncorhynchus masou masou | reverse complement strand
AGATTCTTCAAAGTAGCCACCCTTTGCTTTGATGACAGCTTTGCACACTCTTGGCATTCTCTCAACCAGCTTAAAGAGTAATGCTTTTCAAACAGTTTTGAATGAGTTCCCACATATGCTGAGCACTTGTTCGCTGCCTTCACCTTCACTCTGCAGTCCAACTCATCCCAAACCACCTCAATTGGGTTGAGGTCGGGTGATTGTGGAGGCCAGGTCACCTGATGCACCACTCCATCACCCTCCTTCTTGGTCATATAGCCCTTACACAGCCTGGAGGTGTTGAAAAATAAGTGATAGTCCCACAAAGCGCAAACCGGATGGGATGGGGTATCGCTGCAGAATGCTGTGGTAGCCATGCTGGTTAAATGGGCTCCTGAGTGGCGCCGTGGTCTAAGGCATTGCATCTCAGTGCAAGAGGCGTCACTACAGCCCCTGGTTTGAATCCAGGCTGAATCACATCCGGCCGTGATTGGGAGTCCCAGAAGGTGGCGCACAATTGGCACAGTGTCGTCTGGGTTTGGCTGGGGTAGGCCATCATTGTAAATAATAATTTGTTCTTAACTGACTTGCCTAGTTAAATAAAGGTGAAATAAAAAAAATACAAATAAAAAATACAAATATTATGGCAAGAACAGCTCAAATAAACAAATATAAACAACCATCCATCTTCAAGAATTTACAGTTAATCCGAGAAAATTTCAAGAACTTTGAAAGTTTCTTCAAGTGCAGTTGCAAAAACCATCAAGCGCTATGATGAAACTAGCTCTAATGAGGACCGCCACAGGAAAGGAAGACCCAGACTTACCTCTGCTGTAGAGGATAAGTTCATTTGACTTACCAGCCTCAGAAATTGCAGCCCAAATAAATGCTTCACAGAGTTCAAGTAATAGACACAGCTCAACATCAACTGTTCATAGGAGACTGCGTGAATCAGGCCTTCATTGTCAAATTGCTGCAAAGAAACCACTACTAAAGGACACCAATAATAAGAAGAGACTTGCTTGGGCCAACAAACATGAGCAATGAACATTAGACCGGTGGAAATCTGTCCTTTGGTCTGATGAGTCCAAATATGAGATTTTTGATTCCAACCAAAAAGGTGGAGGGATGACAGTGGTTCCCACTGTGAAGCATGGAGGAGGAAGTGTTGGGGTGCTTTGCTGGTGACACTGTCAGTGATTTATGTAGAATTCAAGGCACACCTCTTTTAACCTTTATTTAACCAGGTAGGCCAGTTGAGAACAAGTTCACATTTACAACTGCGACCTGGCCAAGATAAAGCAAAGCAGTGCGACAAAAAACAACAACACAAGGTTACACATGGGATAAACAAAAGTACAGTCAATAACACAATATAAACATCTATATACAGTGTGTGCAAATGGAGAAAGGAGATCAGGCAATAAACAGGCCATAGTAGCAAAGTAATTACAATATATGGGGATGAGGTAGTTTGATGGATGGGCTATTTACTGATGGGCTTTGTACAGGTGCAGCGATCTTTGGCAGCAGAGAACTGTAAGGAAAGTCGGCCAAAGGAGGTGTTGGCTTTGGGGATGACCAGTGAGATATACCTGCTGGAGCGCGTGCTACGGGTGGGTGTTGTTATGGTGACCAGTGAGCTGAGACAAGGCAGAGCTTTACCTTGCAAAGACTTATAGATGACCTGGAGCTAGTGGGTTTGGCGACGAATATGTAGCGAGGGCCAGCCGACGAGAGCATGCAGGTTGCAGTGGTAGGTAATATATGGGGCTTTGGTGACAAAACAGATGGCACTGTGATAGCCAGTTTTCTGAGTAGAGGATATTTTGTAAATTACATTGCCGAAGTCGAAGGCCGGTAGGTTAGTCAGTTTTACGAGGGTATGTTTGGCAGCGTGAGTGAAGGGGGCTTTGATTAGAAAATAGGAAGCTGATTGGAGATTTAATTTTGGATTGGAGATGCTTAATATGAGTCTGGAAAGAGAGTTTACTGACTAACCAGACACCTCGGTATTTGTAATTGTCCACATATTCTAAGTCAGAACCATCCAGAGTAGTGATGCTCGTCGGGTGGGCGGGTGTGGGCAGCGATCGGTTGAAGAGCATGCATTTAGTTTTACTAGCGTTTAAGAGCAGTTGGAGGCCACGGAAGGAGAGTTGTATGGCATTGAAGCTTGTTTGGAGGTTAGTTAACACAATGTCCAAAGAAGGGCCAGATGTATACAGAAAGGTGTCGTCTGCGTTGAGATGGATCAGGGAATTGCCCGCAGCAAGAGCGACATCATTGATATATACAGAGAACAGAGTCGGCCTGAGAATTTAACCCTGTGGTACCCCCATAGAGACCAGAGGTTGGAACAACATGCCCTCCGATTTGACACACTGAACTCTATCTGAGAAGTAGTTGGTGAACCAGGCGAGGCATTAATTTGAGAAACCAAGGCTGTTGATTTTGCCGATAAGAATGTGGTGATTTACATAGTCGAAAGCCTTGGCCAGGTCGATGAAGATGTCTGCACAGTACTGTCTTTTATCAATGACAGTTATGATATCGTTTAGTACCTTGAGCGTGACTCTGTTGCACCCATGACCAGCTCAGAAACCGCGGAGAAGGTACGGTGGGATTCAAAATGGTCAGTGATCTGTTTGTTAACTTGGCTTTCAAAGACTTTGGAAAGGCAGGGCAGGATGGATATAGGTCTGTAACAGTTTAGGTCTAGAGTGTCAACCTTTTTGAAGAGGGGGATGACTCTGGCAGCTTTCCAATCTTTGGGGATCTCAGATGATACAAAAGAGAGGTTGAACAGGCTAGTAATAGGGGTTGCAACAATTTCGGCAGATCATTTTAGAAAGAGAGGGTCCAGATTGTCTAGCCCGGCTGATTTGTAAGGATCCAGATTTTGCCGCTCTTTCAGAACATCAGCTATCTGGATTTGGGTGAAGGAGAAATGGGGAGGCTTGGGCAAGTTGCTGCAGGGGGTGCAGAGCTGTTTGCCGGAGTTGGGGTAGACAGGAGGAAAGCATGGCCAGTCGTAGAGAATTGCTTGTTGAAATTCTTGATTATCGTGGATTTATCGGTGGTGGCAGTGGGGGCTATACGGGGTTGTATCTGTGTGTGTACACAGGGATTACAGCACATGACAGCATGTGTGAGTGCACGGTCATATTTTCTGTTTGATTATCGTGGATTTATTGGTGGTGACAGCTGCAGTGGGCAGCTGGGAGGAGGAGTTCTTATTCTCCATGGACTTTACAGTGTCCCAGAACATTTTGGAGTTAGAGCTCCAGGATGCAAATTTCTGTTTGAAAAAGCTAGCCTTTGATTTCTTAAATGACTGTGTGTATTGGTTCCTGACTTCCCTGAAAAGTTGCATATCGCCGGGACTATTCGAGGCTAGTGCAGTACGCTACAGGATATATAGGTGCTGGTCGAGGGCAGTCAGGTCTGGAGTGAACCAAGGGCTATATCTGTTCTTCGTTCTACATTTTTTGAAAGGGGATTGCTTATTTAAGATGGTGCGGAAATTACTTTTGAAGAACCATCAGGCATCCTCTACTGATGGAATGAGGTCAATATCCTTCCAGGATACCCGGGCCAGGTCGTTTAGAGAGGCCTGCTCGCAGAAGTGTTTTAGGGAGCGTTTGACAGTGACCGTGGACCAATAACGGATGCAGGCAATGAGGCAGTAATCGCTGAGATCCTGATTGAAAACAGCAGAGGTGCATTTGGAGGGCAATTGTCACACCCTGACCATAGTTTGCTTTGTATGTTTCTATGTTTTGGTTGGTCAGGGTGTGAGCTGAGTGGGCATTCTATGTTGCATGGCTAGTCTGTCTAGTTCTATGTTTGGCCTGATATGGTTCTCAATCAGAAGCAGGTGTTAGTCATTGTCTCTGATTGAGAACCATATTTAGGTAGCCTGTTTGGTGTTGGGTTTTGTGGGTGATTGTTCCTGTTCCTGTGTTAGTTTGCACCAGTTTAGGCTGTTTCGGTTTTCACGTTACGTTTATTGTTTTTGTATTGATTCATGTTTCCTTTGTTTTATTAAACATGAATCTAAATAGCCACGCCGCATTTTGGTCCGACTCTCCTTCACATAAAGAAAGCCGTTACAGCAAGTTGGTCAGGATAATATATATGAGGGTGCCCATGTTTAAGTATTTAGGGTTGTAACCTGGTGGGTTCCTTGATAATTTGTGTGATATTGAGGGCATCTAGCTTGAGAGAATGCCAAGAGTGTTCAAAGTATATAAAATATATACGCTGTTTTGGAAAATACATGATTCCATATGTGTTATTTCATAGTTTTGATGTCTTCACTATTATTCTACAATGTAGTAAATGTTAAAAATAAAGAAACCCTTCAATGAGTAGGTGTGTCCAAACTTTTGACTGGTACTGTAAGGCCAACAGCAATTTCTGATAATCAAAGCTACTTCATCACATGTTTTTGACTGACTGGTCAAATTGCACTCTGTGTAGGGTTTTTTCCCCATTTTAAATGTATAATTGCATTTATTATTTTAGTGTGTAGAAGGGATGTAGCGTACAGCCAACAGGTTGAAAAAGAGGATTAAGAATGAATTTAATAAGGAGCTCTCTCTTTATTCAGCCTTGGAGACAAACACACTGCTATGGCCTCATAATCATGTTGCATAGGCTATATTACATGGAGGTGTACACCTAAATGTAAGCCTAAAATGTTTCACATGCGTTTTTATGGTCATATACTATGTCACATATGCGTTATGGTTAATTGATTGGAGAACACGCATTACGAAGACTAATAGAGAAGGATTACAGGTTGCGCTCTCGTTATCGTCCTACCGATGGCAGTATTGCAGTTATTGTTAAGAAGTTTATCGCAGTCCCGACTCAAACCTACACTTAGCCTTCCAAACCACATCGACAGTCTTAACGGAGGAAGACACTTGGCTGTATCAGTATCAGATGATGAATTACTTATATTTAACAAAGTCATCTAACTCTCTGATTAGCCCTTCTTGTAGGCTCCTTCCCTCAGCAGCCTCCACTGATTTCATCACTGACCATGCTCTCTCTCTCTCTCTCTCTCTCTCTCTCTCTCTCTCTCTCTCTCTCTCTCTCTCTCTCTATCCCTCTCTCTCTCTGATCCCATGCAGTGTATGCCTAGGGAACAGTGCCCCCTGGTGGTTGACAGGGCCCTGACCTCCCTCTATCGTCCATCAGAACAGCTGCCAGTGACCAGACCAGGTCAGCATCATCTCCAGCTGGACCACTGGACCGGGTCAGGTCAGCCTCTACAGCTGGAACAGCAGGACCAGTCCTGGTCAGCACAAACACTCAACACAAATATTAGTCTCTAAGCTTAGAGAGAACAACCCATATACGCTCAAACAGAAACTATGACCGTACCCTCACACATACTGTCATGTGCTGTAATCCCTGTGTACACACACAGATACGACCTCGTATAGCCCCCACGGTCTACACATAAACACAGGCCGACACAAAGCCCCCCAACACAAGCTGTAGAGCACGCTCTGCATAGAGACAGGAATGTAACTAGCCCTTAAAGTGAGGTCTGCTGTGGAGAAACAGGAAAAGTACTTGAGAAAAAGGAAACCATTCTTCCAGATCTCAATGTTTTTCTGGCATCATATTTAGTGCCTCCTCGGAGGCTCCTTGCTTATCTGCTGTACAGTGTTCTTTATAGCACCTCATCTGGGTTTCTCATGAAACCTGTTAAAAGAGCACTTACTATACAATCATACACAGCAGCACTAACTAAGCAAACAGAACTTACACTGAGTTTGGATGAAACTCTCCAGATCTATAAAACTAACAGGTCTATATGTATTCATTAGCACTGTAATGATGTATCAGATGCACTGACTGTATGTAGTATGTAGAAGTAAAAAGCATAGAGGGTTATACAATACAGTATGTGTGGTGTTTTGGGGTTGTGCCGCAGAACATCATGGGGGTTTGCATATGTTGTCGATGATCAGGTTCCAGATAAATGGCTGGACTGAATTCCTATCTCCTGTCTCATCATTATTGAATTATAAAGACGTGGTTATGAAACCCACGAGAAATAACAAAAGACTGGCGACGAGTAAGTCTGAACCTTCGGGAACTATTCTATCTGGAAGAAGTCGGTTTTCGAAGTTTAAAACGGTTATTTTCAATGGTAGCCTACAGTCTGGATTCTGAGTCAAGATCACTTTCTGAGTCCAAAAGCAAACCGAGATCTACAGTACCGCTCAGATCTACAGCACAGGAAGGCCCCCCCCCCCCCGCAGGAACGACCCCCCCTCGAGCACCCCATTGTGTCAAAATAAATCTTCATGCTTGTGTGACACTTTTGAATATCTGTCAAAAGGAAAATAACAGTATTCGCCGACTATTTCTGCCCCTGCCTTCCAGAGTCCTCCTTGCTAGCTAGCGGGAGCAACATAGGTCAAGGAGATCTTGGACATCCCAGCTCCTCAGAATGTCAGCCAACTGCGTACTTTCCTGGGGTTACTCAATTACAATGAAAGCTTCATTCCGAGCTCCGCAACGAAGCTGAAGCCGCTGCATCAAGTGCTTTAACAGGACAAAACATGAAAATGGACATAACAATGCAAAGAAGCAGTCATGAAAACCAAGGAAACACGAGTGAAATTGAGGTAGATGCACTTCGATCTGTCATTGCCCATCCAACTAGCTTGTGATGCTAGTCCCTATGGTGTGGAAGAAGTCGTGTCCCATATTATGCCTTCTGATGAAGAGAAGCCGATCGCTTTCGCATCGAGGACATTGAAAAAAGCAGAAAGGAACTACGCACAGAGAACAAGAAGCTCTAGGCACAGTTTTTGGAGTGCATAAGTTTCACCAGTATCTGTATGAGAGGAAGTTCACCGTTCTTACTGATCATCGTCTGCTGACAAGCGTCTTTGGACCTCATACTGGAATTCCGTCACTTGCTGTGAGATGAGAAAAATACTGGACTGTTAATTTGAAGCACCCAGATTCTACTGGCTGTTTGAAGAAAAGTTAGTATCCCAGCTGGCACATTTTTTTTTTGGTTCTTTGGAAGTTAATTTTTTGGTTTCACATTGGTTGAGGTAACGAGGCCATACATTTCCCGACAGGTAAAACGTAAAGTTTTTTAAATGATATGAGAACAGAAATGAACATTTTGCCTGTTCTGGGAATGTTTATTTTTAGGTTGCAGGGAGGTTCTGAGAGCTCTTTTCTCTGGATGTTTGAATGTTTTCCTGGGAGGATTTATTAATGCTCTGAGAACGGAAATGATAGGTTATTTGGAGGTTTGTGAATAACGTCCTTAACACCTTCACTGAATGTTTCAATAGGACTTTTGACATTACTTGCTTATTTTGGGTTAAGTTTCTTGAACTCCAAGCACAGATAGAGCACATGTAAATTCATTTTCTTAGGCTTTCCTTTCAACACCATGGAGTGAATCCTTACCACTGCTACACTTGGCTCTCAGCGGAGCTTCGTCTGGCAGCGAAACAGTTCGTTCAGCCTCATTTACGGACTTTTTAAAACCATAGCTCATATGGCTGACTTGCATAAACAAATGTGGCTTGTACTGATTCCTTGTGGATTTGTGTAAGTCGATAAGAACTGCATTGTCCTTCTATAGAACGAACGCCAACATGAGTTTTGACTTTTGAACCATACCAACATTTTTACATTTATGTTAAGTAAATTCATAATGTTGGTTCTTATATCATTAAGTATAAGCAAGTGCAAGCAAATGAGCTGCAACAAGGTATTCCTTCAGCACTTTCAAAATGGACATCAACAGAAATTCAGATAAATTTAGCAAGATGTTGAGGCCAGGGGTGGAAAGAGTACTGTAAAATCCTACTCAAGTAGTAGTACTGCTACTTTAATGAAATCAAGTAGAGGTAAAAGTACTGGTGTAAAAAAACTACTAAAGTAAAAGTAAAAAGTAGCACATGTAAAAAGTACTCAGAGTAAAAGTTACTAAGTTACTTCTAAAATAATTAGCTATTTCAATTTTGATGGTTATTTTTATTCTCCTTTTACAAGAATGGAAGTTCAAGCTTCACCAACAAATGAATATAATTTATCTATATATTACTGTATATGTAATATTGTTTTATGTAATGCTTGACAGGCTAAATGTTCCATAAAACACCAGAAAATAACCAACAAGATAAGATTCAGCACAGCTGTTTTTAATATTATATCTTCAACTTCATATATACAAATGTTCAAAGAAGTGTTCAAAAGGCATATTGTTTTGTGAAACTACCTATCGAACACTTTACTCAGTAGGAGCTGATTTTCTAAGTTAATTGAGTCTATCCTGGCTCGCTTTGCAGTGAAGAGCAGTCCAGCACAGCTAAAAAGACGCTCACAGGCGGCAGATGCAGGCAGGCCTGTGTTGAGTTTGAGGGACAACATCTTTATGTACGGAAACAAATGAAGTAAATCCATTTTGTCCGATGGACTAGCAAGGTACCCATCCAGCTACCCTGTACCTTCTGACCGTTTGGTTGTCAGTGATGAGAAGAAATTCTCTTCATCAGATGAATTCTGCCTTAGATGCTCAGTCTCGTCCTGTGTGATCGTGTCAAGATGATTCTTCAGGTAGGCCAAACCTGTACACTGGAAACAACACAACATTCACATATTCGGTGTTTCAGCAAACTCTGTTGTATGTGGCTGGCAACACAATCATATTATTGGCATTGCAATAGCTCTAACACAGACTTTCATACCTGTCATTCTCAGATACTAAATGATTTTATTTATTTGGTTATCTGGTTTTTGTGAAAATGTTGCGTGCTAAATGCTACTCAAAATGCTAAGCCAGCTTAGCATACTCTTACACAAATTAGTGAATTGCTATGGTTCAAAAGCATATTTTGAAAATCTGAGATGACAGTGTTGTTAAGAAAAGGCTAAGCTTGAGAGTAGGCGCATTATTTTCATTTTATTTGCGATTTTCAGAAATCGTTAACGTTGCGTTATGCTAATGAGCCTGAGGCTTTAGTCACGATCCCGGATCCGGGATGGGGAGTTTCAAGAAGTTAAATAATGAAAAAAAAGAAAAACATAACAAAAAACAATTAAAGAAAATACTTAAAGACAAAAAGATATCATCATATGGACAATGAGGTTAAAACCTTTTGGAGTAAAGAAATTATAGCGGCTGTGATGACACCAACTTTGTCAGTCCAAGACGTCTGGAACTTTGGCAGAAGGATTGCAGCAGCAATAAGCTGTGGCTCCTCCATCATTTCTCCAAAGCGCATTTGGAGACCGTTCTAAACGGCTCTGATAAGTGGTAGGCACATTTGGCAGGATGCTTCCATCTTTTTGAAGTTTTGTTTTTAGTAAGAAGATCACTGGCAGCAGCCACCTCATATGTGTGTTGGTCTCAGACTGTAGAATGAACCAAAGGCTTCATCACTTTGCAGTACTCATTCAAGAAGGACATTTCTGCTGGGCTCAGCCTGAAAGACAAGGTAAGGTAAATGTAATACCTCTTAGAATTCTAACATTTCATGGACAATACATATTACTGTAATAGGAAAGCATTACATTGATTCAAAGAATTGCTACTCACGTTTTCACTTCTAATTCTTCTCACACATTTCTTATGGCATCCTCCCCCTTCTCTTGTATGATACGTGTGATGCTCTCCACAGCCAGGTAAGTTGAGTTCCAACGTGTTTGATTTGGATGGATCAACAGCAGTTTGCACTCATTCTCTACAACTTCAGCTGCAAGGTTGACCGCCCTGTTTTATTCCACATGGCTTGGCATTTGGCAAAAGATCATCTGGACAACCTTTTGTAGCTATCACTATTTGTTTCTGCCAACGCAGAATCTGTTGTTGCAATGAGGTTCAGCAGGTGACATGCACACCGTTGATGCTGAGGGAGTTAATATTCTAGGCCACTGTCATTTTCCAGGATAGAATAGGTGTCTTGGTATTCAACCTGCTCTGCTGGCTCTTCAGCATCTGAGTCTTGGTCTGCTGACTCGACTGCCTGGCTCTGCTCACCAAAAACATTGAATGCTTTGATGAAGTTTGATCCACTGTCTGTTGTGGTTCTTACCACTTTCCCCCTGATCCTCTATGCACAATGGATGTCATCGAGGGCACCTGCAAGCACATCAAATGTGTGGGAACCTCTCAATCTCTCGCAAGCAAGCGCAACAGAACGTCTCACCAGAGTTTCTTCATCTATCCAGTGACATGTGACCCCGAAGTTACTCCTTTGATGTGCTGTCCAATAATCAGTGGTGGTGGCAACATAATGTACCCTGCCAAGGTGTGCCATAACTGTCTTCTTCATGTGATTGGAAGCTTCATGTATACTTGAATGAACAGTAGTTCTGGAGATGACTTTGCATTGAGGATGCAGGGTGGTTACCAACTCTTTAAAAGTTGGTTGTTCGACCACAGAGAATGGCTGTTGGCCCTCCCAGATCAAATGAATGACAAGCTTGTCAACGGTTGCCTGTGAGACGCACCTGGTTCCTCACACTGCCATCATTTCAGACAAGTTGAAGAGGTGTTTTGATAGTTCCCTGGTTTGTTTGTTTGTGGTTGCAGAGGTGGGCATATTGTAGTTTGTCATCTTTAATGGATGTTTCTGGGCAAAATGTACATAGCCTGACCAGTTTGGTTTTATACAAAGTAACTTAAACTAGCACTTTAAAAAAATATATACCTTTATTTCGACAAGGAACACAGACTGAGACCAAGGTCTCTTTTACAGCTGGGCCCTGCGTATACATCTTTACACATACAGTTTAGGTACAATTATTAAGAAGTTACACAAGACAAACAAAACGATCACAGATAACACAACAAAATACAGCAGCGGATTGTTACATTTACACACAGGTTATTCCCCTAACAGCACAAGAACTTGCATTACCCGAAACAGTTACAAGCAATACAAAAAGGGGGACAAGAGTCTCAAATTTAAGTTAGTCTGCAGGCTATTCCATAAGCAAGAAGCGTAACAGGAGAAGGCAGCCATACCCAACTCTGTGGAAATCGCATGTGCCTCAAGTGTAATCCATGTTTGAGACCTGGTTTTAGGAATTATAATTCTAATGTTGATGAGTGATGATAAATAAGAAGGAAGTTTATTCAGAAGTGCTTCATAGACAAACACTAGAGCCTGTTTTTCTCGTCTCATGGACAGCGAAGTTCAACCCACATATTGATATAAAACACAGTGGTGAGTTCTGTAGCTAGCACCCATAATAAACATCCAGCGATTTAAGTGTTGATGCCGTAGCATGTAGATAATATCCCCATAATCTATAACAGACATAAAAGTAGCTTGCACAATTTGTCTTCTATTTGTAGAGGACAAACATGTCCTGTTTCTATAGAGGAAGCCAAGCTTGATTTTTTTGCCGTTTACAAAGTTCGTCAACATACATTTTTAAGGACAGGGATATGGTTAGGTGATAAACTAAGTATTTATATGCAGAGACCTGATTAAATCGAGAGCAATCTAAGCTCATAAATGCAAGTGTATTTTCAACCAAAGTTTTTAATCTATTAAAAATCATAATGTGCAATCTGTAAGTATTTGGGCAACAAGGACAACATTTTTGTTTTGGCTCTGTAGTCCAGCACATTGGATTTGAAAAGATACAATGACAACGGGGTTAAAGTGCAAACTGTCACCTATAAGAAGGTGTTTTTATTCATATCAAATGAACCATTTAGAAATTACATGTTTTGAATAATGTCACTGTTCAAATACATATGGATGTTGGGAAATATTGTTCTTTCTTTTCCCCAGTTATAAGAACTATAGTTTTACCAAACATAGTTTTGGTTATTATTCGAAACTCAGTGATCCAACCAGATATAGCCAGGTAATAAGCAAGCAAAAAAAAGATAATGCACATACCGAAAAATCCCATGTCTCAAAATGATTCTTCACAAGTTCCTTAATTTCACTTTTAGCTTTCCCCAACAACTTACATTATGGGGATGGCTAACAATGCGGTAGTAGTCCGCACTACAGCTTATAGTTCCTTCAGCTGTATAAAGACGTTGGTCAGGGTTAGCTTCTAACTGGCTAGCAACAGGATGAGCTAGCTAACGTTGGCATTATGCTACAGATTGAATGCAACTGGCTAGTAGCAAGAGCCTCGGTCTGGCTCTGATGCCATGGAGCCAGGACCGTCTGGTAACCTAACACACACTCAAAAGGGGACAAGTTAGTTGAGGAGTGGCGTAAGGAGTTCTGAGCTAGTTCAGCCCATGGAACATACCTTGCCCACTCACCAGGCCGGTCCCAGGAATAGGACCGCAGAAACCTGCCCACATCCTGGTTTACGCGCTCCACCTGCCCATTACTCTCGGGGTGAAAACCTGAGGTTAAGCTAACCGAGACCCCAGTCTCTCCATAAACGCCCTCCACACTCTAGACGTGAATTGGGTACCCCGATCAGAGACGATGTCCTCAGGCACCCCATAGTGCCGGAAGACATGGGTAAACAAGGCCTCTGCAGTCTGCAGGGCCGTAGGGAGACCGGGCAACGGGATGAGACGACAGGACTTAGAAAACCGATCCACAACGACCAGGATCGTAGTACTTCCCTGGGACGGGGGAAGGTCGGTAAGAAAGTCCACCGATAAGTGTGTCCACGGCCGTTGTGGAACTGGGAGGGGTTGTAATCTCCCTCTAGGCAGGTGCCGAAGAGCCTTGCTCTGAGCACACACTGAGCAGGAGGAGACATAAAATCTCACGTCTTTAGCCAGCGTGGGCCACCAGTATCTCCCTCTCAGACTACGCACTGTCCTCTCGATGCCAGGATGACCCGAGGAGGGAAGAGTATGAGCCCACCGAATCAGCTTGTCCGGACCCCCCTCGGCATGTACTGAGTCCCCACTGGACAGTTAGGGGGGGACGGCTCTGACCGTGAGGCCCTCTCTATCTCTGCGTCCACCTCCCATACCACGAGCCACGAGTCTCCACACCTTCAGAGCCTTGACTACAGCTAACAACTCCCGGTCCCCCACATCATAGTTTCGCTCCGCTGGGCTTGTTCATAAAGAACGCACCCGGGCGTAGCTTGGGTGGCACACCGGAGCGTTGGGACAGCACGGCTCCGACCCCAGCCTCGGACACATCCACCTCCACTATGAACGCTAAAGAGGGGTCCGGATGCGCCAACACGGCGCATTGGTGAACAGCTCCTTCAGACGACTGAAGGCTCTGCCCGCCTCTGCTGACCAGCGCAAGCGCACCGGTCCTCCCTTCAGCAGTGAGGTGATGGGAGCAGCCACCTGACCAAAACCCCGGATAAACCTCCAGTAGTAATAGGCAAACCCTAAACACCGCTGCACTTCTTTCACCGTGGTCGGAGTCGGCCAATTACGCACGGCTGTAACGCGGTCATCCTCCATCACCACCCGGAGGTGGAAATACGATACCCCAGGAAGGAAACGGACTGTTTGAAAAACTCACATTTCTCAGGCTTGCAATACAGGTCATGCTCCAGCAGTCGCCCAAGTACCTTACGCACCAGAGACACAAGCTCCGCGCATGTGGCAGAATAGATCAAGATGTCATCGATATACACTACCACTCCCTGCCCGAGCAGGTCTCGGAGAATCTCATCTACGAAGGATTGGAAGACGGCTGGAGCATTCTTCAACCCGTATGGCATGACGCGGTACTCATAATGACCAAATGTAGTACTAAATGCGGTTTTCCACTCATCTCCTCCCCGGATACGCACCAGTGCGCCCCGTGAAATGATTCCACCGCCGTAGCAATGAGAGGTAGTGGGTAACTAAACCCCACTGTGATGGAATTTAGACCTCTATAGTCAATGCACGGACGCAGACCTCCATCCTTCTTCTTCACAAAAAAGAAGCTCGAGGAGACGGGTGATGCGGCGGGCTGAATGTACCCCTGTCCCAGCAATTCAGAAACATATGTTTCCATCGCTACCGTCTCCTCCTGGGACAATGGATACACGTGACTCCTAGGAAGTGCAGCGTTCTCCAGAAGGTTTATCGCGCAGTCCTCTCGACGATGAGGTGGTAATTGGTTCGCCTTCCTTTTACTGAAGGCGATAGCCAAATCGGCATATTCAGAGGGAATGCGCACGGTGGAAACTTGGTCTGGACTCTCCACCGTAGTCGCACCAACGGCAACTCCTATACACCTACCTGAACACTCCTCTGACCACCCCTTAAGAGCCTCCTGTCACCAGGAAATCACCGGGTTGTGTTGAGCTAACTGTTACGGATACAGTTATCCTGTGTGTGTGTATCCTGTGTGTGTGTTTCTTTTCTCTCCTTCTCCCCTCACAGGTGAAAATCATCACTCCCCAATCAGTCAACAATCAATCATCAATCAGAAGACACACCTCCTCATATTTCCTAAACCTATCACAGTTCCTTCCCCATGGTTTAAAAACCCCATCATTTGTTTGTTCTAGAGCTCAATCTCTCTGTAAATGCCATGTCTGTAGGTCTCTGTGTTTCACTCTCGCTTTGTGTCTTAACCTCTCTTTTTTTTAAGCACCTCATAGCACTTTGTCATCACCTGTGAGTATTGTTTTTGGTTATGGTGTTTGTGTTTGATTGCTGGTGGAAAAGGGGGAAACCAAGACAAGTCGCCCATGGGCATACACTACCCGTAGGTGAACTTTGTTAAATACACTAGTTAGAACTGGGCGGACCACCCACTGTATTTTTGGTTAGTTAGTAAGCTGTTGTTAAAGTAGGCTAGTCTAGCTTAGGGGTGTTTTTGAATACTTATTGTTTCTTTCCTTGGGTCCAGCCCAGCCCCTCTTCCTGCTCCCCCCATTACCGTGTGTTTATAAATAAACCTAGAGTTTGACGGTAGATTTCAGTTGTCGTGCTTATTTCGTTCACACTTTTCCTTTGTCACAATAATAATTTGCATGAGTTATGTTACGAGTCTCATTACCATCCCCCCTAGACTGTCGGGCCAAAAGGGATTCGTAACACTAACCAGGGATCCCCAACACCACTGGAAACGCAGGTGAATCTATAAGGAACAGACTAATCTGCTCCTTATGATCCCCCTGCGTTACCATGTCCAGCGGCACCGTAGCCTCCCTAATTACTCCTGACCCTAATGGTCGGCTATCTAAGGAGTGCACGGGGAAAGGTAGGTCTAACGACACCAGGGGAATCCCTAGCCTTAATGCAAGCCCACGATCCATGAAATTCCCAGCTGCGCCTGAATCGACTAGCGCCTTATGCTGTAGAGAGGGAAAAAACCCAGGGAAAGAAGTCAACACATACACATGACCGACAGGAAGCTCTGGGTGAGTCTGGTGCTTACTCACCTGGGGTGGTCGAGCAGTGCTCCGCCTGTCCTCCCGACTCCCAGACGAGTTCCTCCAGTACCGGTTGGACGTGTGACCTCGTCGACCACAACTGGTGCAGGAGGACACTCCTCCTCCGGTCCCCCTCGAAGCCGCCCCTCCTAATTCCATAGGGATAGGGGCAGGGAAGTGGAAACGACAGGGCCTGATCCGAACGCCCGCGGGCAGCCAGCAGGTTGTCGAGACGGATAGCCAAGTTGATGAGTTCATCCAGTGTGAATGTGGTGTCCCCACATGCCAGCTCCCTGCGGACGTCCTCCCTGAGACTGCATCTGAAATGATCGATCAAGGCCCTGTTGTTCCATCCTGCTCCTGTGGCCAAGGTCCTGAACTCCAGAGCAAAGTCCTGTACGCTCCTCGTCTCCTGACGCAGGTGGAACAGCCATTCACCCGCCGCCCGACCCTCTGGTGGATGGTCAAAAACAGCTCGGAATCGGCGGGTGAACTCTGGGTAATTATCCTTTGCCGAGTCCGGACCATTCCACACTGCGTTGGCCCACTCGAGGGCTCGCCCAGTCAAGCAGGAGACGAGGGCGCACACGCTCTCCTCTCCGGAGGGAGCAGGACGCACGGTAGCCAGGTATAGTTCCAGTTGAAGGAGGAAACCCTGGCACCCAGCCGCCAATCCGTCATACTCCCGTGGGAGTGTCAGCCGAAGAGCCCCGGAGCCAGATGTGGTCGCAGGAACAGGAGGTGCTGAAGAAGGGGTTGGTAGAGATGAGGTGGGGAGGCCACTCCTCTCCCATCGATCCATTCTCTCCATCATTTGGTCCATGGCAGAACCAATCCGGTGAAGCACGCTGGTGTGATGGAGGACCCTCTCTTCCATCGATGGGAGAGGAGACGCGGCTGCTCCTGCTGATTCCATGGTGGTGCGGTATTCTGTCACGTATTATCAAGGTGGGTGGAATCAGGCGCAGAGAGCAGATAGTGATACGACAGTTTATTCTCCGGCGCACAAAAAACACGGTCAACCCAACACACAGTGTGAACAATCCAACACAGGATCAAAGACAGACCGGAGAATAAACACAAGCACTACACCAACTGACATGAATACAAATAACAATCCCGCACAAAACAAGGGTGGGACAACCTACTACATATAAGGACGTTAATTAAACTAAAATACACACAGGTGAAACTAATAAGACAAAACCAACAGACAAACGAAAAAGGGATCGGTAGTGGCTAGTAGGACGGTGACGACTACCGCCGAGCACCGCTGGAACATGCAGGAGAGCCAACTTCGGCGGAAGTCGTGACAGCTACATTACATAGCCTACACAACAAACGCCATTCATGGCAATCAAATATATTTATAACTTTACTTTTCATACCATTACACGTTTCCTCAAGTATGACACAAGAGTTTTTGTAGGCAGCCACCTCCACCATCTTTGCTAAGCAGAGCTTACATTCCACAATTACACTGTCACCTCTTCTCTGTTTGAAGGTGAAGTGTTCTATGAGATGCGGCCAGGGATTTCCTTCCTCATGGTCTTCAGAAGACCCGGCCACTGGCTCTGTCTCTGTGTGTGTCTGTATTGTCTTGTTTTTCAAGTTGATTAGGAAACCTTTTTTTTCCATAGCATTTAGCTGCCTTTTTTTTACTGCTAGAAAATCCTGCTACCAATCATCATTTGGTTTGCATACACAGCTGTGATTGGGCCGTTTTAGCACGATGCGTGAAATTGAGTTGGTCCATCTGGTCATGTTACTTGTCACTGACAAACAAGTGAACAGTTCTAGCTGCTACAAAAGGCGCAAACTTTATGTGCTTGCCATGATGATGTGTATCCTTTTTCTAGATTGTACTCTGTTACGGATGGTTTTGAAAATGTACTTAAGTACTTTACTTCATTCAAAATGTACTTAAGTAAAAGTACAGCCTTTGAAAAATATTCAAAAAAGTACTGGTACACAGAAAAGCTACTCAATTAGAGGAACATGAGTAGTTGTAATTCACTACTTCCACCCCTGGCTGAGGCCTTCACTTTACTCTTCTTTAAGTCACCACACACACACACAGAGAGAGAGAGAGAGAGAGAGAGAGAGAGAGAGAGAGAGAGAGAGAGAGAGAGAGAGAGAGAGAGAGAGAGAGAGAGAGAGAGAGAGAGAGAGAGAGAGAGAGAGAGAGAGAGAGAGAGAGAGAGAGAGAGAGAGAGAGAGAGAGAGAGAGAGAGAGAGAGAGAGAGAGAGAGAGAGAGAGAGAGAGAGAGAGAGAGAGAGAGAGAGAGAGAGAGAGAGAGAGAGAGAGAGAGAGAGAGAGAGAGAGAGAGAGAGAGAGAGAGAGAGAGAGAGAGAGAGAGAGAGAGAGAGAGAGAGAGAGAGAGAGAGAGAGAGAGAGAGAGAGAGAGAGAGAGAGAGAGAGAGAGAGAGAGGCGTTTAGCCTACCATTTGACGTATTTTATTAGGCCTACGTAGTCTAAAAAGGAAGGAGAATACAAATCACCAGATGCACAGACTACTCATTGCACAAACAAAACAACCCTCACAATATCAATTGGAATTACATGGGTCTGTTACTGAGCTTTTTGTTGAAAACAAATATTTGAATGGCTGTCACTGGCAAACATGGTTACAGACCCTACAAAATTATATAGTATCCCCTCCTCATGAATGAGAAGCACATGAGCTAATTTATGCAGTAGCATACAAAACATTTTTGGATTCACTGTTGTTCACTTGAACAGGAAGGTGGTGCGGTTGTCCTTCTTGTCTGCAAATTTTGTCACCAAATGTCATGACGTCAGTGATCTTCAGGTCGGAGCTCTAGAAAGAGGCGAAGTTCCTGGCTTGGGAGTCTGAGTTGGATGACTGTTCATAACCTATTTACCCAGTTGTCTTGAACTCACTGAAGTCTGAGATTTCCCAGTACAAGTTTCCAGTTGTTTTGAACACTGTAGAAGTCATGCTGGATTGGCAGCATGGCCAATCTATTCAACCTTTTCTGGCCCATGATGTTGCAAGTGAATGTTTTATCCTTTTAAGCTTGGTAAATATACAATTTCAGTCAGATGTTTTAATTCCTTAAACCCAGACTTGGACCACATATCCTCTCCACCGAATAGCAAGCAGGGGAAGCAAAATAGTGATTGCTTTGCAACACTTGCAGATAGCCATTGATTCCTTCCAAACCACTCATTGTTGAATTTGCAATTTCTAACTTTTTGTGTAATGTTTATGTCATATGACAAGGATTGAAAAGGATTTGCCAGTAGATTGTCGACATGATTCATGATGATGGCTGCTTGTCCAGCTTGCTAGCTAAGATTTTGAAAGTAAGATGATCAGTCCAAATCAAAGTGCCCATTGGACACTTCTAATGTAAATCTATGGCAGCACCCAAGGGGGCTTGAACTGCCTAGCTCTCCATGTAGATTCTGCGGTGACGTAGTGTCCCCATGAGTGACAGATCGCTGAGCAAATCACAACGCAACTCGAGAAGATTACCAACGCCTAACATCAATCTTTTTTTTCTTACACTGTTTGCAAACTGATATGTAACATGAATTAATGCCAGAATAACATACAAAACAGGCTCTGTCCCACCTGCCCTGAATGACAGGTCGATGATGCTGAGAACGGGATGTATGTTTTTTAATAACATTCTTAGAACGTTACTAAAGTTTTCTTCTGGTTTTTAGTGAAAGTTGTCTGAACGTCCTCTGAACAATTTGAGAACATGACTTTAATATAACCATGAGGAAACCTGTAGGAAACATATACATACTAAAATTCCCACAGAAGAACATTCCCACTGGGCACACACTTGTTGAATCAACGTTGTTTCCAGGTCATTTCAATTAAAATATGTTGAACCAATGTGGAATAGACATTGAATTGACGTTTGTGCCCGGTGGGTTCTTAACATTCCTAATGTCAAACAGGTTGGAGAATGTTCCTAGAACGTTACCCAATTTTAAATGAAATGTAACCATGTTTGAACTTCAAGGAAATGTTCTGTTAAAGTAAAGAAATACCAAGAAAATAACATTTTCTGGTCAAGTTCCTTAAATGTGCTGAGAATGTTCCAAAGCCAAGTAACAACTATCCAGAAAGTTGTGGGAAGGTTGTATGCAAAATAACCATAGGACAACCACAGTCTCACCAAGCTCTAAGAAACATATGGTTCTCCGAACATGTGCTAGCTGGGATGTTACTATCATTAAGATATCATAGATCCCAGGGAGATCAGTTCAGTTTTTATTAGATTTGCCCTGTCATAGTCTGGGGAAATGTCAAACAAAAACATTGGATGTTCCAGATTTTTCAGGCAGAGGTTTTTCAGTCCTTCCCAAAGAGAGGCTGTACAGGAAAAGCCCCATAAAGCCCTCTCCGAGAGACATCCAGCATCAACATTACAGTCTATACAAGCATGCCAAAGAAGAGAGTTGGAAGAATATATGAATGGGTAGAAATGAACACACTTAGCCCTACTCAAACACAGACTGAAAAAGGTTCATGGAAAATATAATTTAATCGCTGTCAGGACTACACTAAACGGAAGCATAGTAAATACATGAACATGCTATAAAAATTACCTTTACCCTACAAACTGTATGAAGTTACATGCTGTGTTGTCTGTACATCACATCTTCCTATGACACAATCAAAGAGTTACTGTGTAAAAAAAAAAATTGCACTCCAAGATTCCAATGACTTCCAGGTTTCAGAAAGATGAGAAAACAACCAAATGTCATGAATGCAAAGACCTCCCTCTTCTGGCCAGAGTAGTAAAATGCACCCCCCCACTAAACCCAAAATGCATGTTGGAGTGTAATTCACACTAACAAACAAAAGAGGGCAGTCAAAAATTAAATTATGTCAAAATTTACTTTGTTATGGGAATCAAATTCTGTTTTTGTTTTTTTCACCTTTATTTAACCAGGTAGACAAGTTGAGAACAAGTTCTCATTTACAACTGTGACCTGGCCAAGATAAAGCAAAGCAGTGCAACAAAAACAACAACAGAGTTACACATAAACAAACGTACAGTCAATAACACAATAGAAAAATCGATGTACAGTGGGTGAAAATGTAGAAGAGTAGGGAGGTAAGGCAATAAACAGGCCATAGAGGCTAAATAATTACAATTTAACATTAACACTGGAGTGATAGATGTGCAGGTGATGATGTGTAAGTAGAGATACTGTGGAGCAAAAAAAGCAAGAGGATAAGTGACAGTATGGGGATGAGGTAGATGGGTGTGCTATTCACAGATTGGCTATGTACAGGTACAGTGATCGGTAAGTTGCTCTGACAGCTGATGCTTAAAGTTAGAGAGGGAGATATAAGACTCCAGCTTCAGTGATTTTTGCAATTAGTTCCAGTCATTGGCTGCAGGGCACTGGAAGGAAAGGCGGCCAAAGGAAGTGTTGGCTTTGGGGATGACCAGTGAAATATACCTGCTGGAGCACGTGCTACGGGTGGGTGTTGCTATGGTGATCAGTGAGCTGAAATAAGGCAGGGCTTTACCTAGCAAAGACTTATAGATGACCTGGAGCCAGTGGGTTTGGCAACGAATATGTAGTGAGGGCCAGTCGACGAGAGCATACAGGTCGCAGTGGTGGGTAATATATGGGGCTTTGGTGACAAAAACGGATGGCACTGTGATAGACTACATCCAGTTTGCTGAGTAGAGTCCTACCGAAGTCAAGGATCGGTAGGATCGTCAGTTTTACGAGGGTATGTTTGGCAGCATGAGTGAAGGAGGCTTTGTTGCGAAATAGGAACCTGATTCTAGATTTAATTTTGGATTGGAGATTTTTAATGTGAGTCTGGAAGGAGAGATTACAGACTAACCAGACACCTAGGTATTTGTAGTTGTCCACATATTCTAAGTCAGAGCCGTTCAGAGTAGTGATGCTAGTCAGGCGGGCGGGTGCGGGCAGCGATCGGTGGAAGAGCTTGGCTTTCGAAGACCTTAGAAAGGCAGGGTAGGATAAATCTGTAGCAGGTCTGTAGCAGTTTGGGTCTAGAGTGTCTCCCCCTTTGAAGAGGGGGATGACCACGGCAGCTTTCCAATCTATGGGAATCTCAGATGATACGAAAGAGAGGTTGAACAGGCTAGTAATAGGCATTGCAACAATTTTGGCAGATCATTTTAGAAAGAGAGGGTTCAGATTGTCTAGTCCAGCGGATATGTAGGGGTCCAGATTTTGCAGCTCTTTCTGAACTTCAGCTATCGTGTTTTGGGTGAAGGAGAAATGGGGAGGCTTGGGCGAGTTGCTGTGGGGGGTGAAGGGCTGTTGATCGGGGTAGGGGTAGCCAGGTGGAAAGCATGGCCAGCTGTAGAAAAATGCTTATTGAAATTCTCAATTACAGTGGATTTATCGGTGTTGACAGTGTTATTCTCAGTGCAGTGGTCAGCTTGGAAGAGGAGCTCTTATTTTCCATTTCTCATTGAAAAAGCTAGCCTTAGCTTTCCTAACTGACTGTGTGTATTTGTTCCTAACTTCCCTGAAATGTTGCATATCGCGGGGGCTATTCAATACTAACGCAGAACGCCACAGGATGTTTTTGTGCTGGTCAAGGGCAGTCAGGTCTGGAGAGAACCAAGGGCTATATCTGTTCCTGGTTCTAATTTTTTTGAATGGGGCATGCTTATTTAAGATGGTGAGGAAGGCACTTTTAAAGAACAACCAGGCATCCTCTACTGACGGGTTGAGGTCAATATAATAATTAATAATTTAATAATATAATAATATTTGACAGTGATGAGGGGTGGTCGTTTGACAGCAGACCCATTACGGATGCAGGCAATGAGGCAGTGATCGCTGAGATCTTGGTTGAAAACAGCAGAGGTGTATTTGGAGGGCAAGTTGGTTAGGATGATATCTATCAGGGTGCCCATGTTTACGGATTTGGGGTTGTACCTGGTGGGTTCATTGATCATTTGTGTGAGATTGAGGGAATCTAGCTTAGAATGTAGGATGGCCGAGGTGTTAAGCCTGTCACAGTTTAGGTAACCTAGCAGCATGAGCTCTGAAGATAGATGGGGAGCAATCAATTCACATATGGTGTCCAGGGCACAGCTGGGGGCAGAGGATGGTCTATAGCAGGCGGCAACGGTGAGAGACTTGTTTTTAGAGAGTTGGATTTTTAAAAGTATGAGTTCAAATTGTTTGGGTACAGACCTGGATAGTAGGACAAAACTCTGCAGGCTATCTCTGCAGTAGATTGCAACACCGGCCCCTTTGGCAGTTCTATATTGTTGGAACATGTTATAGTTAGGGATGGAAATTTCAGGGTTTTTGGTGGTCTTCCTAAACCAGGATTCTGACACGGTGAGGACATCCGGGTTGGCAAAGTGTGCTAAAGCAGTGAATAAAACAAATTTAGGTAGGAGGCTTCTAATTAACTTCTTGACTCTACCAATCCCTGTCGCGGGATCATTTTCGTCTGCAACCGCTGAATAGCATAGCGCAACAATCAAGTAATATTAAAAAAAATATTAATATTCATGAAATCACAAGTGCAATATTGCAAAACACAGTTTAGCCTTTTGTTAATCCACCTGTCGTCTCAGATTTTGAAATTATGCTTTACAGCGAAAGCAATCCAAACGTTTGTGTAAGTTTATCGATAGCCTAGCATAGCATTATGTACACTTAGCATCAGGAAGCTTGGTCATGAAAATCAGAAAAGCAATCAAATTAACCGTTTACCTTTGATGATCTTCAGATGTTTTCACTCACGAGACTCCCAGTTACACAGCAAATGTTCCTTTTGTTCCATAAAGATTATTTTTATACCCAAAATACCTCGGCGGTCACGACAACGTGGACGGAAATTCCAAATAGTCTTCATAATGTCCACAGAAACATGTCAAATGTTTTTTATAATCATTCCTCGGGTAGTTTTTAAAATATATATTCGATAATTCAATAACGCGGGAGGAACAATGGCCGCTTTACTCTGGAGCGCAAAAGTCACTCTGAGAGCCCCCACCTATCCACTTACGCAATATAATCTTTCACGCTCATTTTTTCAAAATAAAAGCCTGAAACTATGTCTAAAGACTGTTGACACCTTAGGGAAGCCAGAGAAAAAGGAATCTGGTTGATATCCCTTTAAATGGAGGATAGGCATGCATAGGAACAGAAGGGTTTCAAAATAAGGGGCACTTCCTGATTGGATTTTCCTCAGGGTTTCGCCTGCAATATCAGTTCTGTTATAGTCTGACAGTTTTGGAAACTTTAGAGTGTTTTCTATCCTAATCTGTCAATTATATGCATATTCTAGCATTTGGTTCTGAGAAATAGGTTGTTTACTTTGTGAACGTTATTTTTCCAAACATGAAAATAGTGCCCCCTAGCTTCAAGAGGTTAAGTTTGTTCACAGACTGTATTTAACACACCAACAAAAACTATGAAATTGGACCCAACTCCCAACTGTTCACTGTGTCCCCTAAATCAGGTAGATTCATTCCTTCATACGATGATGGAGTTCCCTGCAGTTAAGTACTTCTGTGGAAAAAGTTACAAAATTAATTTCGAAGTGCATTAATTTAAAGATGAAATGCTTTCCATCTGCTCATCTGCCTGAACGTGCCTTAGGCATGCTGCAAGGAGGCATGAGGACTGCAGATGTGGCCAGGGCAATAAATTGCAATGTCCGTACTGTGAGACGCCTAAGACAGCACTACAGGGAGACAGGACGGACAGCTGATCGTCCTCGCAGTGGCAGACCACGTGTAACAACACCTGCACTGGATTGGTACATCCGAACATCACATCTGCAGGACAGGTACAGGATGACAACAACAACTGCCCGAGTTACACCAGGAACGCACAATCCCTCCATCAGTGCTCAGACTGTCCGCAATCTATTCTATCTCACCCAGAAACCTCTCCGTTTTACTCTCTGCTCCGAACGCACTAGACGACCAGTCCTGATAGCCTTTAGCCGTACCCTTATCCTACTCCTCCTCTGATCCTCTGTTCCTCTGATGATGTAGAGGTTAATCCAGGCCCCGCAGCTCCACTCCTACTCCCCAGGTGCTCTCATTTGTTGACTTCTGTAACCTTAAAAGCGTTGGTTTCATGCATGTTAAAATGTATAAATTGATGATTTGGATTACAGGATGGCAAGGTCATATTTTTCCATGTTATATTTCAGTTAAAATGTGGTTCAGATTCAATTAGATTGTGGGCCAAACTTTTTTAATGGCTAGCTCAGAATATGAACATTCCAAAAGTTGTTTATATATTATAAAGATTAGTCCTTTCAGGAGCAATAGGAGAAAACCTTATTTCTCTCTATACTCAGGGAGAGAATAATCATATCTAAACCAATTTAGGATGGGGTGAAATGCTACTTCTTTCCCTCATTGTAAATGTATACATTTTATCCAGAATCATTTACATTGCCATATAAATTGTGGTAAAATTTGTTTTTGTTTTTAAATCATATTTTCTCTCTGCCCCATGGCAAAATGAGTAGAACTGCAGAAAACTTGCTTTAACCTTTTCACATGTGAGTTCCAAATATCTGTAATGGTTGCACCCTAGCATGAGTTGTTTTATGCCCGTGATATCAGAATGCACGCGCTGTTCCAAAATGTAATTGTTATGCAACAGGATGGTTAACACGCTCTGCCTGCTAATTATCTATAGGCAATGCTTCGACTTGTCAATTATTTTCTAACAAGTTTATTTTCGAACAGTTTGAGTTTGAGTTCCGCATCCTCATTAATTCACTTATAATTAGCCCATTGTGTTGCGGAACATGTATGTTTGAGGCTTTACTGAGCCTGAAAATCTTCTCTCTTCGAGGAGAGCCCAAGCACTTCATCAATGTTTCCGCAGATCAAGTATGCAGACATTAGCACAGTCTTGCACGAATTGGCACATTTTCTGGCTGGCGCTCGCATTGCCTTCCTTGTTATTTTCCTCACAAATAATGACTTTGGACATGTGTGCCTTCCTATCAAAGTAAGTGCCTTATTTTCTGTATATCATGTTGTCGTTTCTACTGTAGCATACAGTATGCATTTATGGAGCATAATGTATTTACAGTTTTATTCACATGATTTCAAGTACTGGTGTCAAATAATGCATTCCGATTATTGCAACCAAATCTCGCTTTGGGCCCCCAAAAGGCTGAGAGCCGGCTCTGCTCTCAGTACATCAATAATAAATACATGGTCTCGCTCATATCTCATATTCACTGTATGCAGCTACTATGCAACATTATTGAAATGTTTATTAGTTGTCATGATAATGGTCATCAATGATCTAAGACAGTCCTTTGGCATTAGCGTAATGTTGTGCAGCGTGTGTGTGTATGTATATGTGTGTGTATACATAGCTGGAGCTTTGAATTACCCAATTCATTATTCAGTGAGAGCTCCAGCAGCAAGTGTCTGCTGTATGTCGATGTAAGACAAAAACATGCCCGAGTAACAATGCTGCATCCACCATGTGCAATGTAATTAAAACATTGAAAAAAATATATTTAACCTTTATTTAACCAGGTAAGCTAGTTGAGAACAAGTTCTCATTTACAAATGCAACCTGGAAAGATAAAGCAAAGCAGTGTGACAGAAAGAACAACACAGAGTTACACATGGAATAAACAAGCGTAAAGTCAATAACACAATAGAAAAAAAGAACGTCTATATACAGTGTGTGCAAATGGCATGAAGAGGTAATGCAATAAATAAGCCATAGTAGCAAAGTAATTACAATTTAGCAGATTAATACTGGAGTGATAGATGAGCAGATGATGGTGTGTAAGTAGTGATACTGGTGTGCAAAAGAGTAATGTACATAGTTACTGGTTTGAAATCCATCTCTATTTGAAGGTTGAATATAAATGACAAAGGCCAAAGACTCTTTCCATTAGCTTTCAGTGTTCTCCCCGCAGCACCTGCTCTTCCAGACCACACAGAGCATCTGGAGCTCAGGGACACATGTCATCATCATTGACCTCCGATCCCCAGCTGGAGTGCTGCTCTGGAAAAACTGGGGATGGCCCTGCTGATAACAAACAAACACACACACACACACACACACAAACACACACTAATCAAATTTCATTGGCTATAATCTTGTAATGTAGAGGCTAATACAATAGTTTTGATGGGTTGTGTGCGACAGTCTTTGTGTATCTGTGTTGTCTCTGTTTCTTGTATTAACAGTTTTACAGACACCCCCATGTGTGTCTGTTGCTTACAGGCCAGACCAATAGGTAGTCTGTTTTTACCTACAGGGAATATCAATTCTATGGAAAATCGACGGCTAGTGGCATGTGTGTGTGTGTGTGCAAACTCTGGCCTTACTGTCATGTGTGCTCCCTGTCCGGCCTCTAGATCACCAGGCTGCTCGTTATGGCGCACACCTGTCACCATCGTTACGTGCACCTGCGCGTCAGACTCACCTGGACTCCATTACTTCCCTGATTACCTTCAAAATGTATCAACCCCGACAAAAATGTAACATTTCCTGTTGCTGCACGATTATTTTCCTGCTGTAGCAAACTGATTTAAATTCAGATCCTACATCTGTACGTCAGCCAGTTGTGGGTGTCGTAGTGGTAGCCATGCTTGTGTTGGTCTCAAGATTCCCTCAGATTCTGATAGGTCGCATAATTGCTGCATTTACACAGGCACCTCAATTCTGATCTTTTACCCAAGTTGGTGAAAGAGCTGATCTGATTGGTCAAAAGACCAATTAGTGTAAAAAAAAAAAGATCGTAATTGGGCTGCCTGTGTAAACACAGTGTGTGTGTGCGCGCGTGCATGAGCGAGACCATTGTTAATACATGTCCAATGGAAAGCAGAAAGCTAGAGCGAGGTTGTTATCTGTCCATGTGGATGTTTGCTATTAAAACAGACCACTAGCTTCTGTGCAGCGGGGGGACATTCACTCTGTCATTAAGATAACGCTGTGTCTCACACACAGGAAGCTACTGAGTGCAGAGTAGTGATGGAGAAAATACTGCATGGCAACAACCTAGGAAATCATTGTGGTTAGAGATATTGATGGGAATATCAAGATGAGATTTATTGCAAATAGATATTCCTAGACAAACTCATTTCCAGTAAAATGAGATATTGGTCTGGCATAATGAGGGTGATCACAATGATGCAGGAGAGGAAGAAGAGATTGAGCTGCAGATTTGTTCTCTCACAAAGAGGTTATTTTACCTCCTCTGATACCGAAGACCCCAGCCCTGGACCCTTAATAAGTGTAAACCCTGACAGATGTGACTGCCTGCCTAGCCCCACTCCTTCAGCCCGGGAGATGCCATAGATCCAATCAGTGCCACTATCCCACTGCAATGGGCCGGCAAATGCTAATGTGTTCCACTCTGATACCGACCTGCTGCTCTGCCAAGATCTCTGAATAATTCCAATTACACAGATGCATCATATATTGTGTCTAGAAGACCATGGAGCTCTGGTGTGAAGGAGTGTGGCGTGTCTGTTTCAGACAGGATGCCTGCCCTGGCCTTGGAGAAGACACACATCAGGGTGTATGGTTTGACGTATGTGTGTGTGTGTGTGTGTGTGATGACTGTTTGCAGATGCTTTATCAGCCAGTGGCAGAGAGACGCTATTCAGTGGTGGGAGACACAACAAAGAGCCAATTTACAGAAACAAAGGCTGCCACGACAGGCAGGCCATGCTGGTTACAAATCAGAATAAAACCCTCCGATAACCAAGCACAAACCCTGAGGAGATGTTTAACAAACCTTCAGAAAGGCTCCCAGAAACTACCAGATGACCTTACAACAGTCAGGTAACATAACATACTGCCCCTGAGCAACACATAACCACATCACTTTTGGGGCCATAATGATGAAATTGAGAAAGTCATATTTGGTACAGTGTGTACTGGGTGGGTTTTGGTGTACACCGACAAAGGGAAATTACCTGTTGCCATGACCACAGCAGATGAGCCGTGTCACAGCGTGAACACACACTCACTCAGATGAGGCCTAATTTGAGCTGGCTTTGCACACACACACACCATGAAATCGGAGATAGGTCTGGATCAACGTAACAGGTGCACTGTGATGGCCATTATAACCAGCCATGTAACCATGTTAAAAGCCTACCTGTTTGGTTTCATAACTCGCGTGTTTGCACGTGTGTGTTTGTGTGGATAGAAAGGGTTGATGGTGTATATGAGGATACCAACTGTTTTTTACTTTTCGATCTGTTTTGCTTTCATATATATATATATATATATAAAATTTGTTTTACAACCTCCCTGATGCAAAACTGAATGTGTGTCAATGTGAGTTTGTGTGTCAGCCAGCCTAGGTTAGTTATTTGTGCCTATCTGTGTTGGAATGTGTAGGTCAGGAGTTGAGATTTAGGTGTCATATTCTGCATCTGCCAGCCCAGGGACAGGGCAGCTGGAGGCCTGAGCCTCAGAGAGAGAACACCCCTAACCACAAAGAGAAGAGAACACCCCCAACCAGCCACCCTAGCAGCAGCACCCTTCGCCCTCCAGGCCCCAGTCGTGTGGAGGGGGGCTAGCACTAGCAGCTGGCAGCCTGCCTGCTCTTTCACAGCTCCCCCATCCCTTACCCCAAACTGGCTAATGACAGCCAATGATTGCTCAGCACCAGCCGTGGCCACCACACCTGCACCCTTCCTCTGGTGGGACTGTCCTATCTGGGACACGTGGAGAGGGAGGGGGGAGTAAAGAGGGTGTCTGCTTACTAGCCAAACAGCTGAAAATGCAACAAGGATAGAAAAGAGCAACCTCCATGGCCTAATCAGATAAATAGGAACAATCACTGGTGATAAATTATTTCATTGCTTAGGAAACATCATACAGATGTAGGGTCTTAATTTGATCACCCTATTGCAGGAGAACATTCCTGCAATGCAGGAAATGTAAACTTGAATTGTATTTGAGGTTTAAAAAGGTTTGTAATTTCCACTTTCAAATTTAAGACTTTGATTCTCCCATCAAAAAATGTCCATGAATTATAATCGACACCAGGACAGCGGAGTCAATCACCACCTTCCGGAGACACCTGAAACCCCACCTCTTCAAGGAATACCTAGGATAGGATAAGTAATTCTTCTCACCCCCCCCCCCCCTTAATGATTTAGATGCACTATTGTAAAGTGGCTGTTCCACTGGATGTCAGAAGGTGAATTCACCAATTTGTAAGTCGCTCTGGATAAGAGCGTCTGCTAAATGACTTAAATGTAATGTAAATGATAATCCACATAATAATTCACATTTCCTGTTGCTGCAGGATTATTTTCCAGCTGTAGCAAATGACTCAAATTAAGATCCTACATCAATATGTCAGCCAGTTGTGGTCAGAGACCAATGTGTTGTAGAGGCAGCCATGCTTGTGTTGGTCTCAAGATTCCTCCAGATTCTGATAGGTCGCCTGTCCAATTCCAATATTTTGCCCAATTATTGGCAAACGAACTGATCTGATTGATCAAAGGAGGGGTCTCAAAGGGGCATAGGGGGTTTAAAGTGTGTGTGTGTGTGTGTGTGTGTGTGTGTGTGTGTGTGTGTGTGTGTGTGTGTGTGTGTGTGTGTGTGTGTGTGTGTGTGTGTGTGTGCGTGTGTGTCAAATCATTTCTGGGTAACAACGAAGTACCTTACTGTGATTGTTTTCAATTAAAATGGCAAAACAAAGCAAGCAAGAATTTTGCTAGAACTGTCTGGGAGTGGTCTGAGTGCAGAGGGGGAAACTGAAAATGAGTTATTATTGGCAGAGAGGTTTGGAACTTTCTTTCTTATTGGTATATTAACTAATTTATCACCTGGTGATGTCATCAGGCAGGCCAAAAATCCGTCCCACCAAAACAGGTTGAAATTTTAGGCGGTCTTTTCATACAGCTTTCACAGTATTATTCCAACATCATAATGTGGAAATATATATAAAACACAGGAAAAACACATTTTTGACTGCACTAGGCCTTTAAGCACTGCATCAATTGAATCAACGTGATTTGGAAAGGCACACACCTGTCTATATAAGGTCCCACAGTTGACAGTGCATGTCAGAGCAAAAACCAAGCCATGGGGTTGAAGGAATTTCCCGTAGCGCTCCGAGACAGGATTGTGTCAAGCCACAGATCTGGGGAGGGGTACCATAAAATGTCTGCAGCATTGAAGGTCCCCAAGAACACAGTGGCCTCCATCATTGTTAGATGGAAGAAGTTTGGAACGAACAAGACTCTTCTTAGACTTGGCCGCCCGGCTAAACGGAACAATGGGCCTTGGTCAGGGAGGTGAGAGTTCCACTGTGGAGATGGGAGAACCTTCCAAAATGACAACCATCTCTGCAGCACTCCACCAATCAGGCCTTTATGGTAGAGTGGCCAGACGGAAGCCACTCCTCAGTAAAAGGCACATGACAGCCCGCTTAGAGTTAGCCCAAAAGATACCTAAAGGTCTATTAGACTATGAGAAACAAGATTCTCTCATCTGATGAAACCAAGATTTAACTTTTGCCAAGCCTCAAGTCTGGAGGAAACCTGGCACCATCCTTACGGTGAAGCATGGATGTGGCATCATCATATTGTGGGGATGTTTTTCAGCGGCAGGGACTAGGAGACTAGTCAGGATCAAGGGAAAGATGAACAGAGCAAAGTACAGAGAGATCCTTGATGAAAACTTGCTCCAGTGCACTCACGACCTCAGACTGGGGTGAAGGTGCACCTTCCAACAGGACAACAACCCTAAGCAAACAGAAAAGACAACGCAGGAGTGGCTTTGGGACAAGTCTCTGAATGTACTTGAGTGGCCCAGCCAGAGCACAGACTTGAACCCGACTTGAACCCGATCTCTGGAGAGACATTTTCAAAAATGTGGAGTCCTGAATTATTGGATCCCTTGAGAAAGATGAGCAAAAAAAACTGGATCAAATAAATAATACAAATACTGAGCTATTATTGTATGCTAATATATATTTTTTAATTCTATTATTTTATACTAAAACAATTTCTCAGAGATTTTGTAGGAAGTTTACATACACTTAGGTTGGAGTCATGAAAACTCGTTTTTGAACCACTCCACAAATTTCTTGTTAACAAACTATAGTTTTGGCAAGTCGGTTTGGACAGCTACTTTGTGCATGACACAAGTCATTTTTCAACAATTGTTTACAGACAGATTATTTCTGTCTTCAGTGGATCAGAAGTTTACATACACTAAGTTGACTGTGCCTTTAAACAGCTTGGAAAATTCAAGAAAATTATGTCATGGCTTCTGATTGAGACAATTGGATGTTTACCAATTAGATGTGTATCAAGGCCTACCTTCAAACTCAGTGCCTCTTTGCTTGACATCATGGGAAAAAGAAATCAGCCAAGACCTCATGAAAGAAATTGTAGACCTACACAAGTCTGGTTAATCCTTTGGAACAATTTCCAAATGCCTGAAGGTACCATGTTCATCTGTACAAACAATAGTACACGAGTATAAACACCATGGGACCACGCAGCCGTCATACCGCTCAGGAAGGAGACGTGTTCTGTCTCCTAGAGATGAAAGTATTTTGGTGCAAAAAGTGTAAATCAATCCCAGAACAACAGCAAAGGACCTTGCAAAGATGCTGGGGGAAACAGGTACAAAAGCATCTATATCAACAGTAAAACGAGTCCTATAACGACATAACTTGAAAGGCCGCTCAGCAAGGAAGAAGCCACTGCTCCAAAACTGCCATAAAAAAAAGCCAGACTGGGGTTTGCAACTGTACATGGGGACAAAGATCATACTTTTGGGAAAAATGTCCTCTGGTCTGATGGAACAAAAAAATAACTGTTTTGGCCATAATGACCATCGTTATGTTTGGAGGAAAAAGGGGGAATCTTGTAAGCTGAAGAACACCATCCCAACCGTGAAGCACCGGGGTGGCAGAATCATGTTGTGTGGGTACTTTGCTGCATGAGGGACTGGTGCACTTCACAAAATAGATGGCATCATGAGGAAGGAACATTATGTGGATATATTGAAGCAACATCTCAAGACATCAGTCAGAAAGTTAAAGCAAGGTCGCAAATGGGTCTTCCAAACGAACAATGACCCCAAGCAAAGTTGTGGCAAAATGGCTTAAGGACAACAATGTCAAGGTATTGGAGAGGCCATCACGAAGCCCTGACCTCAATCATTTGGAAAATTTGTGGGCAGGACTGAAAAAGTGTGTGTGAGCAAGGAGGCTTACAAACCTGACACAGTTACACCAGCTCTGTCAGGAGGAATGGGCCAAAATTCACCCAACTTATTGTGGGAAGCTTGTGGAAGGCTACCTGAATCGTTTGACCCAAGTTAAACAATTTAAAGGCAATGCTACCAAATACCAAATACTGTATTGTTAAAAGAGATAAGGGATTTTTTTGCCCAGTTTACTCCATATTAGGGTTTCTGGTTTTTCACTTACCTCATGAAAATCAGCCGTTAATATTAAATCAATATTAAGAACTACATTATTTATGTTTCCATTTGTCATTATTGTGTACTTTTACTGTACTTTTATTGCTGTGTTATGCTGTATTATAATGTTGTATAATAATGTTGAATAATCACCTGCTGGTTTAAAAAAAACATGTAAATTAAAAGCAAAAACTATGTTTTAAGTGAGAAGAAGGCATTGGTCTGAACCCGAAAAAGAGAAGAAATTCACATGAGCATCACAATGCCTACTTCACCCATGCTCTACCAAGGCATTCCAGCACACAGCTTTGAGCTACTGCTATGAATTTCCTTACTTTTTCAGCTTCAGACCAATGCCTACCTCTCAATTAAAACATATATTTTCAACTTACAGACACACACAAACACCGACTACATCTCATCTGCCCAGACCCAAATGCTTACCCCCCCTGCATTGTTGTTTGCCACATGGCCTTAAATTGTACAAAAATAGTTTTTCTCCTCCTTTCGTTTACTATGTTATGTCTACCCCTGAGTCCAGGTTGGATGACACTGCATAGTTGGCTGCAATAGTTCATCATATTCATTGGCCTGAGAGGAAGGGGTGAGATGAGGTGCTGAAGGTGCAGCAGGGTGGTGCAAAAATTGGGACTATCATTGGTCATGATTAAGGCCTGAGCCCGGTTGCATAAAACATCTAAAGTGCATTTTCCCCTTGTGTTTTTCCGTAACTTTAAGTCAGTTACACAAAACATTTTACAGCAAATTTTCCCCTTAAATTAATTTTAAAAGTTAAGGGTCAAATTGTTTCTCCTGTCTTGAATGTAGAAGTTCTATTTTGCGATCTCACAAAATAAATGTGATATCTTTTATCTTATATAATTTACACCTGGATCTTGCAGCTAGCTAGCTGCTATCCGAGTGACTATTGGCTTACGTTGGTCCCGGAGCAAACATCAATTATTCCCGAGCTAGCCAGCGGAAGAGTTCCATCAGCCACTCCTGGGCTACAATCACCTATCAGGACCCGTTTTACTGCCAATACGGAGCCCCACCGGGCCTTCACGACCGGACTACCGATGTTATCTGCCCGAGGCTTGTCACCAAAAGCACTCACAAACTTCTACAGATGCACAATCAAGAGCATCCTGTCGGGCTGTATCACCGACTGGTACGGCAACTGCTCCGCCCACAACCGTAAGGCTCTCCAGAGGGTAGTGAGGTCTGCACAATGCATCACCGGGGGCAAACTACCTGCCCTCCAGGACACCTACACCACCCGATGTCACAGGAAGGCCATAAAGATCATCATGGACAACAACCACCCGAGCCACTGCCTGTTCACCCTGCTATCATCCAGAAGGCGAGGTCAGTACAGGTGCATCAAAGCAGGGACCGAGAGACTGAAAAACAGCTTCTATCTCAAGGCCATCAGACTGTTAAACAGCCACCACTAACATTGAGTGGCTGCTACCAACACACTGACTCAACTCCAGCCACTTTAATAATGGAAATTGATGTAAAATTTATCACTAGCCACTTTAAACAATGCTACTTAATATAATGTTTACATACCCTACATTACTCATCTCATATGTATATGTATATACTGTACTCGATACCATCTACTGCATCTTGCCTATGCCGTTCTGTACCATCACTCATTCATATATCTTTATGTACATATTCTTTATCACTTTACACTTGTGTGTGTATAAGGTAGTAGTTTTGGAATTGTTAGGTTAGATTATTACTGCATTGTCAGAACTAGAAGCACAAGCATTTTGCTACACTCGTATTAACATCTGCTGCTAACCATGTGTATGTGACAAATACATTTGATTGGATTTGATTTTGAGGGAGTTATCCAACTGGCCCCTCCGTCACGACGTTACCTGAACGCCCATCTGCGGCCCGCTAAACGTTAGCTGTCTTATCGGCTGCTATCTGAATAGGTCTATCGGACAATTTTTTGGGGTCAGTATAACTAGATCTATTTTGCCAATTGGATTGGTCCCCTCTACCACACGGAACCCCACTAATCTATTGACGGAAACGCACGAGGTGGCTAAAAACAGACCTCCATCCTCTGCCAGCTTGCTACCGATGGCTCGGCTAGCTGTCTGAATCGCCATGACCCCAACCAACCTCACTACTAACTGGACCCTTATGATCACTAGACTAAGCATGCCTCTCCTTAATGTCAATATGCCTTGTCCATTGCTGTTCTGGTTAGTGTTTATTGGCTTATTTCACTGTTGAGCCTCTAGCCCTGCTCATTATACCTTATCCAACCTTTCAGTTCTACCACCCACACATGCGATGACATCACCTGGTTTCAATTATGTTTATAGAGACAATATCTCTCTCATCATCACTCAATGCCTAGGTTTACCTCCACTGTATTCACATCCTACCATACCTTTGTCTGTACATTATACCTTGAAGCTATTTTATCACCCCCCAGAAACCTCCTTTTACTCTCTATTCCGCACTTCCTAGACGACCCATTCTCATAGCTTTTAGCCGTACCCTTATCCTACTAATCCTCTGTTCCACTGGTGATGTAGAGGTGAATCCAGGCCCTGCAGTGCCTTGCTCCACTCTTATTCCCCAGGCGCTCTCCTTTGATGACTTGTGTAACCGTAATAGCCTTGGTTTCATGCATGTTAACATTAGAAGCCTCCTTGCTAAGTTTGTTTTATTCACTGCTTTAGCACACTCTGCCAACCTGGATGTCCTAGCCGTGTCTGAATCCTGGCTTAGGAAGACCACCAAAAACTCTGAAATCTCCATCCCAAACTATAACATTTTCCGACAAGATAGAACGGCCAAAGGGGGCGGTGTTGCAATCTACTGCAGAGATAGCCTGCAGAGTTCTGTCCTACTATCCAGGTCTGTACCCAAACAATTTGAACTTACACTTTTAAAAATCCAACTCTCTAAAAACAAGTCTCTCACCGTTGCCGCCTGCTATAGACCACCCTCTGCCCCCAGCTGTGCTCTGGACACCATATGTGAACTGATTGCCCCCCATCTATCTTCAGAGCTCATGCTGCTAGGTACCTAAACTGGAACATGCTTAACACCCCAGCCATCCTACAATCTAAGCTAGATGCCCTCAATCTCACACAAATTATCAATGAACCTACCAGGTACCACCCCATAGCAGTAAACATGGGCAACCTCATAGATATCATCCTAACCAACTTGCCCTCTAAATACACCTCTGCTGTTTTCAACCACGATCTCATTGATCACTGCCTCATTGCCTGCATTCGTAATGGGTCAGTGGTCAAGCGACCTCCCCTCATCACTGTCAAACGCTCCCTGAAACACTTCAGCGAGCAGGCCTTTCTAATTGACCTGGCCTGGGTATCCTGGAAGGATATTGACCTCATCCCGTCAGTAGAGGACGCCTGGTTATTTTTTTTAAATGCCTTCCTCACCATCTTAAATAAGCATGCCCCGTTCAAAAATAATTAGAACCAGGAACAGATATAGCCCTTGGTTCTCTCCAGACCTGACTGCCCTTGACCAGCACAAAAACATACTATGGCGTTCTGCATTAGCATCGAACAGCCCCCATGATATGCAACTTTTCAAGGAAGTTAGAAACCAATATACACCGGTAGTTAGAAAAGCCAAGGCTAGCTTTTTCAATCAGAAATTTGCTTTCCGCAACACAAACTCGAAAAATTTCTGGGACACTGTAAAGTCCATGGAGAATAAGAACACCTCCAGCTGCCCACTGCACTGAGCATAGGAAATTCTGTCACCACCGATAAATCCACTATAATTGATCATTTCAATAAACATTTTTCTACGGCTGGCTATGCTTTCCACCTGGCTACCCCTACCCCGGTCAACTGCACTGTACCCCCCACAGCAACTCGCCCAAGCCTTCCCCATTTCTCCTTCTCCCAAATCCAGTCAGCTGATGTTCTGAAAGAGCTGCAAAATCTGGACGCCTACAAATCAGCCGGGCTAGACAATCTAGACCCTTTCTTTCTAAAATGATCTGCCAAAATTGTTGCAACCCCTATTACTATCCTGTTCAACCTCTCTTTCGTGTCGTCTGAGATTCCCAAAGATTGGAAAGCAGCTGCGGTCATCCCCCTCTTCAAAGAGGGGGACACTCTTGACCCAAACTGCTACAGACCTATATCTATCCTACACTGCCTTTCTAAGGTCCTCGAAAGCCAAGTCAACAAACAGATTACCGACCATTTCGAATCCCACCGTACCTTGTCCGCTATGCAATCTGGTTTCAGAGCTGGTCATGGGTGCACCTCAGCCACACTCAAGGTCCTAACCGTTATCTTAACCGCCATCGATAAGAAACAATACTGTGCAGCAGTATTTATTGACCTGGCGAAGGCTTTCGACTCTGTCAATTACCACATCCTCATCGGCAGACTCGATAGCCTTGGTTTCTCAAATGATTGCCTCGCCTGGTTCACCAACTACTTCTCAGACAGAGTTCAGTGTGTCACATCGGAGGGCCTGTTGTCCGGGCCTCTGGCAGTCTCTATGGGGGTGCCACAGGGTTCAATTCTTGGGCCGACTCTCTTCTCTGTATACATCAATGATGTCACTCTTGCTGCTGGTGAGTCTCTGATCCACCTCTATGCAGACGACACCATTCTGTTTACTTCCGGCCCTTCTTTTGGACACTGTGTTAACAACCCTCCAGACGAGCTTCAATGCCATACAACTCTCCTTCCTTGGCCTCCAATTGCTCTTAAATGCTAGTAAAACTAATGCATGCTCTTTAACCGATCGCTCGCTGCACCTGCCTTCCCGTCCAGCATCACTACTCTGGACGGTTCTGACTTAGAATATGTGGACAACTACAAATACCTAGGTGTCTGGTTAGACTATAATCTCTCCTTCCAGACTCACATCAAACATCTCCATTCCAAAGTTAAATCTAGAATTGGCTTCCTATTTCGCAACAAAGCATCCTTCACCCATGCGGCCAAACATACCCTCGTAAAACTGACCATCCTACTGATCCCCGACTTCGGCGATGTCATTTGCAAAATAGCCTCCAGTACCCTACTCAATAAATTGGATGCAGTCTATCACAGTGCCATCCATTTTGTCACCAAAGCCCCATATATTACCCACTACTGCAACCTGTATGCTCTCGTCGGCTGGCCCTCGCTACATATTCGTCGCCAAACCCACTGGCTCCAGGTCATCTATAAGTCTTTGCTAGGTAAAGCTCTGCCTTGTCTCAGCTCACTGGTCACCATAACAACACCCACCCGTAGCACGCGCTCCAGCAGGTATATCTCTCTGGTCACCCCCAAAACCAATTCTTCCTTTGTCTGCCTCTTCTTCCTGTTCTCTGCTACCAATGACTGGAATGAACTACAAAAATCTCTGAAACTGGAAACACTTATCTCCCTCACTAGCTCTAAGCACCAGCTGTCAGAGCAGCTCACAGATTACTGCACCTGTACATTACATTTACATTTAAGTCATTTAGCAGACGCTCTTATCCAGAGCGACTTACAAATTGGTGAATTCACCTTCTGACATCCAGTGGAACAGCCACTTTACAATAGTGCATCTAAATCATTAAGGGGGGGTGGTGAGAAGGATTACTTATCCTATCCTAGGTATTCCTTGAAGAGGTGGGGTTTCAGGTGTCTCCGGAAGGTGGTGATTGACTCCGCTGTCCTGGCGTCGTGAGGGAGTTTGTTCCACCATTGGGGGCCAGAGCAGCGAACAGTTTTGACTGGGCTGAGCGGGAACTGTACTTCCTCAATGGTAGGGAGGCGAGCAGGCCAGAGGTGGATGAACGCAGTGCCCTTGCTTGGGTGTAGGGCCTGATCAGAGCCTGGAGGTACTGCGGTGCCGTTCCCCTCACAGCTCCGTAGGCAAGCACCATGGTCTTGTAGCGGATGCGAGCTTCAACTGGAAGCCAGTGGAGAGAGCGGAGGAGCGGGGTGACGTGAGAGAACTTGGGAAGGTTGAACACCAGACGGGCTGCGGCGTTCTGGATGGTTGTAGGGGTTTAATGGCACAGGCAGGGAGCCCAGCCAACAGCGAGTTGCAGTAATCCAGACGGGAGATGACAAGTGCCTGGATTAGGACCTGCGCCGCTTCCTGTGTGAGGCAGGGTCGTACTCTGCGGATGTTGTAGAGCATGAACCTACAGGAACGGGCCACCGCCATGATGTTGGTTGAGAACGACAGGGTGTTGTCCAGGATCACGCCAAGGTTCTTAGCGCTCTGGGAGGAGGACACAATGGAGTTGTCAACCGTGATGGCGAGATCATGGAACGGGCAGTCCTTCCCCGGGAGGAAGAGCAGCTCCGTCTTGCCGAGGTTCAGCTTGAGGTGGTGATCCGTCATCCACACTGATATGTCTGCCAGACATGCAGAGATGCGATTCGCCACCTGGTCATCAGAAGGGGGAAAGGAGAAGATTAATTGTGTGTCGTCTGCATAGCAATGATAGGAGAGACCATGTGAGGTTATGACAGAGCCAAGTGACTTGGTGTATAGCGAGAATAGGAGAGGGCCTAGAACAGAGCCCTGGGGGACACCAGTGGTGAGAGCGCGTGGCGAGGAGACAGATTCTCGCCACGCCACCTGGTAGGAGCGACCTGTCAGGTAGGACGCAATCCAAGCGTGGGCCGCGCCGGAGATGCCCAACTCGGAGAGGGTGGAGAGGAGGATCTGATGGTTCACAGTATCGAAGGCAGCCGATAGGTCTAGAAGGATGAGAGCAGAGGAGAGAGAGTTAGCTTTAGCAGTGCGGAGCGCCTCCGTGATGCAGAGAAGAGCAGTCTCAGTTGAATGACTAGTCTTGTAACCTGACTAATTTGGATCAAGAAGGTCATTCTGAGAGAGATAGCGGGAGAGCTGGCCAAGGACGGCACGTTCAAGAGTTTTGGAGAGAAAAGAAAGAAGGGATACTGGTCTGTAGTTGTTGACATCGGAGGGATCGAGTGTAGGTTTTTTCAGAAGGGGTGCAACTCTCGCTCTCTTGAAGACGGAAGGGACGTAGCCAGCGGTCAGGGATGAGTTGATGAGCGAGGTGAGGTAAGGGAGAAGGTCCCCGGAAATGGTCTGGAGAAGAGAGGAGGGGATAGGGTCAAGCGGGCAGGTTGTTGGGCGGCCGGCCGTCACAAGAAGCGAGATTTCATCTGGAGAGAGAGGGGAGAAAGAGGTCAGAGCACAGGGTAGGGCAGTGTGAGCAGAACCAGCGGTGTCGTTTGACTTAGCAAACGAGGATCGGATGTCGTCGACCTTCTTTTCAAAATGGTTGACGAAGTCATCTGCAGAGAGGGAGGAGGGGGGGGGGGGAGGATTCAGGAGGGAGGAGAAGGTGGCAAAGAGCTTCCTAGGGTTAGAGGCAGATGCTTGGAATTTAGAGTGGTAGAAAGTGGCTTTAGCAGCAGAGACAGAGGAGGAAAATGTAGAGAGGAGGGAGTGAAAGGATGCCAGGTCCGCAGGGAGGCGAGTTTTCCTTCATTTCCGCTCGGCTGCCCGGAGCTCTGTTCTGTGAGCTCGCAATGAGTCATCGAGCCACGGAGCGGGAGGGGAGGACCGAGCCGGCCTGGAGGATAGGGGACATAGAGAGTCAAAGGATGCAGAAAGGGAAGAGAGGAGGGTTGAGGAGGCAGAATCAGGAGAAAGGTTGGAGAAGGTATGAGCAGAGGGAAGAGATGATAGGATGGAAGAGGAGAGAGTAGCGGGGGAGAGAGAGCGAAGGTTGGGACGGCGTGATACCATCCGAGTAGGGGCAGTGTGGGAAGTGTTGGATGAGAGCGAGAGGGAAAAGGATACAAGGTAGTGGTCGGAGACTTGGAGGGGAGTTGCAATGAGGTTAGTGGAAGAACAGCATCTGTACATAGCCATCTGTACATAGCCATCTATAATTTAGCCCAAACAACTATCTCTTCCCCTGTATTTATTTATTTATTTTGCTCCTTTGCACCCCATTATGTTTTATTTAAATGAGAACTTGTTCTCATCTTGCCTACCTGGTTAAATAAAGGTAAAATAAAATAAATAAAAAAATATTTGATGAGGTTTCATTCAGTGAATCAGGTTGTCTCCATGGTAACTTGTAAAACCCTTAAATTATGCCCTTACCTAAGGAAAATGTTTGAGGGGCTATAGGCAACACCCATAAACAACTACCTTGGGTAAGAGGAAATGATTCCTTAGGTAACCCATTGAAGGTGCAACATGCAGAAATCACTCTGCCCTTTCCTGGTTGCTAAAATACTAATGGTTCGCCAAATTTCAGTTTGTGACAAAACCATCTAAAACGCTGTGAAATATATGTTCAATAACCAAAAATATTATATTTTCAGCTGTTTTTTTAGCTGGTGTACAAAACCGAAAGTAAAAACAAAAACAAAACTTAAGATCAGGAAGCATAGAAATAGCTCACATAGAACATATCTACTGCTTCTTAGAGGTGCTTTCAATGAGAATGACAAATCTATAACTCACATTCCTATGTGAATTTGTTTGGGTCGCCCAAAAAGTTACATATTGAAGGGAACTTGAAATGTTTTATGCAACTTGGCCCTGTTCTATGACAGCTGCTCTGGACACAAAACAGTTAATTACCTGTTTAAGGCCTATATATTCAATCTCTTTAGGCAAGAATGCATGCTTTTAGTCCATGTGTGACACAACATCAGTAGGAATAAAGCATATGATGAAGGAAATGGGGTATCTGATGGATATCTGACACATAGGACTGGATGTTCCCATTCCGCCCAAACCTGCAGTGGACAAACTCATAAGTGTAATTTAAAGCGTAATAATCAGGACATCATGACGAAGTAGGCTACTGGATCTTGTGAAAAATGAAAGATTTATGCGGTGTTTGCAGCTCGGCACCGGGAGAACCGATCAGCAGCATTCACTAAAAAGGGCGGAGCAAGGGATAGAACAGAACTTGATGCGGTCGTGACGTAGACTTCATCGAGACCTTTAATCCTCTTCCGCAGCAGTACAGCCGGTATCGAGAGGAGGGGGTATACGGTCGGTCAGGACTGGATTTCGGAGGCTACAATATAAGGCTAACTTTAACATGAATAAATAGGGGCTTAGATTCATCGTGTTTAAAATAAGAAACAAATATTCATTGTAGAAAACGCCGACCAAACAGAGACAACCCCCTCATCTCTCGGAGACTATTTATCTGTCGACGCATCTATTCTGCACATTCTCCTATGTTGTTCTAGGCGGAGGAATGGACAACTGCGTTCATCCATATTTGTAGATAAATAAATGGGTGATTACGTTTTGGTTTATTACAGACCATTGGACACCGCTCTACTCCTCGACGGACGCACTCTAATATCTGCTCCTCCTCTTCTCCGGTTTCCATCCGCCAGTTGCGCCCCGGCTCGCCCTTGGTCTCGCACAGTAGCGTCGCCGCCTTGTCCCCACTGTTCCTGTCAGTTGCTGCGCATCGGCAAAACATGCAGGATGAGCCTGTGGGGGTGACAACCGAACAACGACCCCCGCCAACAGAGGAAAAGTAGTACAGAAAAAACAACACAGTCAATAAAGCCGGGATACAGCAGCCAAATGAAACCAACAACGAGCTGGGAGCCCTCACTTCCAACTACAACCACCTGAACCAGAATCCAAATTTTGGTCAAGATTATTTTTGCCAGACACAGTCTATATTTGACCTTCAGCACGACTGGAAAATACATCAGCTAGCTGAGTTTGGACGCACTGAGTCGCCCCTACCCCAAGGAAAATTCAGTCACCTGCCGCTGAGGCAGCCTTTCACCGCTCAAGTCTCCACCAAACCCGCGTGCAGCACAGACTCCAGCCCCGGACGAATCAGCGACTCGCCAGTGGGGGAGGTTGAAGCCGATGTGGAGACTGTCGCGTCGCCATCGCCCACTTCCGTAAATCCAAACAAGGTTCAGATACAAATGGACTCCCTCATCACCCACCATATAAATAACGGCAATGGCAGTGACACCGGCAATATGTTGTCCGGAAGTCTCGGGGGCGGTTTTCCAAACCTCCAGAACCAAGAGATGCAGAACCCGAGTGGTGGCTCAGCTTCACCTCCACTCCATGGATTCGAAACCCCGTGGTCGGTTCAGACCAGTTCCCCACCACCCGTCTCCAACTCGGCCAACCCTATCCACCACGCAAACACGATTAATCAGATGGCTCATACCGACCCAGACAACAGCTTTTATCCCGGTATCCCCTCCTCCATCAACCCAGCCTTCTTCCAGAGTTTTTCTCCGGTGTCGGCTAATCCGTGCCCCGGCATTAACGTGCAGGGCTTCACCAGTCCGTTCTCGCACCAGATCAACGCCCCTCAGCAGACGCAGCAGAGCCGCCGGTCCCCAGTCAGCCCCCAGATGCACCCCCAGCACCATCATCAGCACCAGCAAGGCGTCTTCCTGCAGCAGAGGAACAACTACAACCACCACCACCAGGTGAGCTATCTCCAGTCCTCTCTACGCATCTGTTGACACGGAAACCATAACCAGGATCCCCGTAGAATAGAGGATTGACCCTTTAAAATGACAGATATATAGAAACTGTTAGAGTGGGTGGGAGATATTAATATAATACTTTTTTGTAAAGCTAATGTAAATTAGTGCACATCAATGTCACTCCTAGATTGTATTAGGCTCAGGCCATGGTTATGAATATGTTATTACATGTTAGTTAGCCTACTATACAGAAGTGCATAAAAGCAGCTATGATGATGAAAACAAATGCATCCCTGTGCTCCCAGAACATGTAAGAGCTGCCCGGGCCAATGTAAGGCAACGATTACATTATTCAATAAACCCCACACTGTGTGTGTGAGTGTGTGTGTTTTTGCCTGCGTGTGACTAATAGATCTGAGGTTCAAATGTAAATGTATTCATCACATGCTTGGTAAACAACAGATGTAGACAGTGAAATGCAACAGGTGTAGACTAACAGTGAAATGCTTACTTACGGGCCCGTCCCAACAATGCAGAGAAAGAAAATAGAGAAGTAATAGAAAAGTAAATCACATAATAATAATAAATACACAATGAGCAGCGATAACTTGGCTCTATACACGGGGTACCAATACAGAGGCGGTGTGCAGGGGTACGAGGTAATTGAGCTAGATATGTACATACAACTAGGAATAAAGTCACAGATAATAAACAGTAGCGTGTGTGATGAGACAAAAGAAAGTTAGTGCAGAAAGGGTCAATGCAGATAGTTAAATAGTCCAGGTAGCTGTTTGGTTAACTATTTAACTAACTATTTAGCTGTCTCATGGCTTGGGGGTAGAAGCTGTTCAGGGTTCTGTTGGTGCCAGACTTGGTGCATCGGTACTGCTTGCCGTGCTGTAGCAGAGAGAACAGTTTATGACTTATGTGGCTGGAGTAAGTGACCATTCTTAGGGCCTTCCTTTGACACCGCCTGGTATACAGGTCCTGGATGGCAGGGAGCTTGGCCCCAGTGATGTACTGGGCCGTACGCACTACCCCCTGCGCCTTGCGGTCAGATGCTAAGCAGTTGCCATACCAAGTGGTGATGCCGCCAGTCAGGATGCTCTCAACGGTGCAGCTGTAGAACTGTAGAACTGTTTGAGGATCATTAAATCTTCTCAACCTCCTGAGGGAGAAGAGGCGTTGTCATGCCCTCTTCACGACTGTGTTGGTGTGTGTGGACCATGATAGATCCTTAGTGATGTGGACACCGAAGAACTTGAAGTTCTCGACCCACTTCACTTCAGCCCCGTCAATGTGGATGGGGGCGTGCTCGGCCCTCCGTTTCATGTAGTCAACGATCAGCTCCATTGTCTTTCTGACGTTGAGGGAGAGGTTCATGTACTTACTATGACTGGGATATGTGGTTATCCCACCAAGCTATCTTAAGATGAATGCACTAACTTTAAGTAGCTCTGGATAAGAGTATCCACTAAATTACTCAAATGTAAATGTCATTGTGTGAGTGTGTGGTGAGAGAGAGAGAGCGAGAGAGAGAGAGAGAAATGGATGTTGGTAGGGGTCAGTGTGCACGGGATACTTTGTATTAGTCTTAAAGCCCTAAATCTTCTTACCCTTCCAACCCCTCCACAGAACCAGGTCATTGTAGGCTGTTGCAGAGGGAAACACAGGATCAAAAGAAACACACAAAATACCAACAATGAATACAATTTCACATTCAGTCTCTATCCACTCCTCCCCGTCCCCTCTCTCTCTCTCTCTCTGTCTCTCTCTCTAGCCCATGGTGAAGCAATCTCCCTGGGGGGGCAGTCACCAGGGGAGTGGTTGGAGCTCTGGTAGTATGTCCTGGGGTCGGGACCACCGTCGTGGTGCAGGCATGGGCATCCCGGGCTCTGTCAGCCAGGTCTCCCCCATGAAAAAACCCTTCTCCAGTAACGTCATCGCACCGCCCAAGTTCCCCCGTTCCGCCGGCCCCATGGGCCCCAAGGCCTGGATTGAGGAGAACATGTTCCGAACAGACAGTAACAGTAACACGCTTATGCCTCTCCAGGTACATGCTTTGACTGTGGTGTCTGTGTTTTTCTCAGTAAGCATAGACTGAGTGCTGATTTAAACCTACAAAACATTAGGAACACCTGCTCTCTCTATGACATAGACTGACCAGGTGAATCCAGGTGAAAGCTATGATCCCGTATTGATGTCACCTGTTAAATCCACTTCAATCAGTGTAGATGAAGGGGAGAAGTCAGGTTAAATAAGGATTTTTAAGCCTTGAGACAATTGAGACATGAATTGTGTATGTGTGCCTTTCAGAGGGTGAATGTGCAAGACAAAAGATTTAAGTGCCTTTGAACGAGGTATGGTAGTAGGTGCCATGCACACCAGTTTGAGTGTGTCAAGAACTGCAACGCTGCTGGGTTTTTCACGCTCAACAGTTTCCCGTGTGTATCAAAAATGGTCCACCACCCAAAGGACATCCAGTCAACTTGACACAACTGTGGGAAGCATTGGAGTCAATATGGATCAGCATCCCTATGGAATGCTTTGACAGCTTGTAGATTCCATGCCCTGACGAATTGAGGCTGTTGCTAATGTTTTGTACACTCAGTGTAAATTTACAGGGGTCTGTGTGTGTGTGTGTGTGTGTGTGTGTGTGTGTGTGTGTGTGTGTGTGTGTGTGTGTGTGTGTGTGTGTGTGTGTGTGTGTGTGTGTGTGTGTGTGTGGCTGGTGTGTGTAGTGCAAAAGGGGTTTAATGCAGTGAGTGAAATAGGGCCGGACTCATAGGATTACGGAATTATTTCCTGAATTAGATATTGAAGCCAGAGAGTGAGTGAGAGAGTGGGTGTTTGAGAGAGAGTGGTCGATGAAAGGTAGAGAGAGAGAGAGAGAGAGCAGGGATGACAGAAGAACAGTTTAAATGATGGGAATGGGACAGTTTAATATTCACAGCCCTGTTTTCAAAGTGCAGAGTGTTTCAGAGTGTAGGATTGTGGGAAAGAAGGAGCAGGAAGGCGACAAACATCAAACGCAGAAAGTCAGACAGAGAAAGCAAAGCAGGAGGCAGAGAGGAAGACAGAGAGCCGGGAAGGAGCAGAGGGGTGAGAAAGGAAGACCGAGAGCCGGGAGGGAGCAGAGGGGGGAGAGAGGAAGACAGAGAGCCGGGAGGGAGCAGAGGGGGGAGAGGAAGACAGAGAGCCGGGAGGGAGCAGAGGGGGAGAGAGAGGAAGACAGAGAGCCGGGAGGGAGCAGAGGGGGAGAGAGGAAGACAGAGAGCCGGGAGGGAGCAGAGGGGGAGAGAGGAAGACAGAGAGCCGGGAGGGAGCAGAGGGGGGAGAGGAAGACAGAGAGCCGGGAGGGAGCAGAGGGGGGAGAGAGGAAGACAGAGAGCCGGGAGGGAGCAGAGGGGGGAGAGAGGAAGACAGAGAGCCGGGAGGGAGCAGAGGGGGGAGAGGGGAAGACAGAGAGCCGGGAGGGAGCAGAGGGGAAGACAGAGAGCCGGGAGGGAGCAGAGGAGGGAGAGAGGAAATGGGAAAGTGTAAATGGGCTCTTTAGAAAACACACAGCTGAGAATCAATGTCACTCCCAGATGACGAGCAGAATTACCATTTCAATCAGACGGGAGCAGTGTTATTTATTTCTGCCATAGTGGGAGGTGTCAGGGAGTAGGGCTGCTTTAAAGCTACTTTAACACCACGTTTAGCAGGTTTCACCTGAGTCTATTTCAGGATGGGAGTTGTTATAGCTCTATGTACACATACTTCAAGACCCATAACTGATGTCATCTAATTATGCACAGCACAGTTCTGACCTTTTAAGTACAAAGGGGGAAACTGGAGGCAGAAGGCCTTAAGAAAGGATCTTTGGGTGGGCCACCGTCGCCATACTGTATTTTCCCAGGTGGAGACTGGAAAAACACGCTCGTTATTCCCCTGATCTATTTTTCAAAGTAATTCCCTCATCACTTTCTCCCTTCTGTCATGGCTCTGCTCTTCCTCTTCCAGGAAGCAGGCGAGGCTCCATGAATTGTTCATTTCCATAAACAGTGTCCGACTAGCAATTCCACAGATTCCATACACGTCTCCTCTCTTTTCCTTCCTTCCTCTGTGTTATGTTTGGATAGGGCTTTTTGCATTTGTGCTTCATCATGATGTGAACGTCATTGACAGAGATATGTAGAGGGAGAGAGAGAGGGGTGTATGCTGGCACTGGGAGAGAAAGAGAGGTGACCTACTGCCTATTCTGTGGAGAGTACATTCCTACACGCTTCGATCATTCCATAATAATGCCTTTATAAATCCTTCATAAGATATGTCATACCATATAAAGGATGTTATACTACACAGACCTGTACTACATTCTTATTCGCTGACAGTGTGGCAACACTCCTTCAGTGGCTACAGTTGCTACAGCATCAAATAAACTAGAATGTCCACCCGATGACAGGCTATAGGATATTTAACGGCCATGTTGTTTTTTCCTCTGTGTAAAGCCCAGCTATAAACAGGCCTGGAGGGAACCTGGCCGGTCTGCCTGTAATAATCTGGTATTATCCAACCAATGGCCTTTTCTCTCTGCCCTTCCTCTTACTGTCAGGGGCCCTGACTTATGCCTCAGTCAGGCAGTAAACGTTAGCCTAACATTAGCCTAAAAATCACACACAGATTGACCCCTGGACCACTTTTCGATGAGTGTTTTCAATCCTGTCTGTGGAGAAGTAGTGTGTGGAGTACTGTTGAGTGGTGGTCTGGCTATGTGATGAACATACGTCTAGCATGTTCGGCACGTAGAAAATGCTTTTATTTTTATTGTCTAATTAGATAGTGTAAATATTAAGTGGTGAGAGGTGCTGATATGACCTTCTACTATCTCGCCTCTTGTTCTCAACTGGGAGAGGGCACAGATCTGTATAAACCATTTTCTAAGTCTTTCGTCTAAAGGCTCTGCCATCTGTGGTATGTTATAAAGGTTGAGTGGGCTCTGGTTTAGATCTACTGTACAGGGGTCTGTATTATTGTCCCTCTGATGAGTTCGTAATAACCTCCATCCCATCCCAGCTAGGACTCTGGGTTAAATCCCTGGATTTGGTTTTCTGTCTGTCTGTCTGTCTGTCTGTCTGTCTGTCTGTCTGTCTGTCTGTCTCTGTCTGTCTGTCTGTCTGTCTCTGTCTGTCTGTCTCTGTCTGTCTGTCTCTGTCTGTCTGTCTCTGTCTGTCTGTCTCTGTCTCTGTCTGTCTCTCTGACGTGCTCCAGAGTTCCTGGTGAACATCATTGGGCCCATTCTGCTCACAAGCATACCTTAGTACCCCTGAAGTGAATAAATACAGATTCATTTTTTATCCATGGATGTGCTGTCCACATGCAGAATATTAAGCCACGCCCACAGGCTTACCCATGCCTACAGTATGTACCAGACCACTGCAGGGTTCTAGTTGTTGTATGTGTGTGTTTCAGTTTGACAGTTTTTTCCCCAGTTGTTTAAGCCTTCATATCTCTGTCCTTCCCTCTCTCCCCTCAGGATCGATCTAGAATGTACGACAGTCTAAACATGCACTCACTGGAAAGCTCTCTGATTGACATCATGCGGGCGGAGCAGGATCCAATGAAGGGTGAGACACTACTTATTTACTCCCTCCCCACCGTCGTTAATTCTCATACTTACTGTACTTACTCACTGTATAATGGGGAAGGGCATTGTGATTGTGGAGAATGGTGATTAGGGGGAATGCATTTGAGGCGCAGCATACTCTTTCCCAAGGAACTGACAGGCTTCCTGCTCCCTCCTCGAGGCATGTTGTTTTCTCCAGCGCGAGCAGCTTATGTTCTCCCTAGTAAGTGTAAGTATTACTGCCACCACCGGCTGTGCCTTTAAATGAACTTACAGCCCTGATCCTGCTGCTACTGCTTAACCTGGGGCACACTGACAGACAGAAGTCAGGCAGCCTGGCAGCACTCTCTGTCCTGATAGGATAGGGTAGGACACTCCTCAAAGGGACAAGGAGTAGGGTGACTGGGCTGGCCCAGGAGTAGGGTGACTGAGCTGGCCCAGGAGTAGGGTGACTGAGCTGGCCCAGGAGTAGGGTGACTGAGCTGGCCCAGGAGTAGGGTGACAGGGCTGGCCCAGGAGTAGGGTGACTGGGCTGGCCCAGGAGTAGAGTGACAGGGCTGGCCCAGGAGTAGGGTGACTGGGCTGGCCCAGGAGTAGGGTGACTGGGCTGGCCCAGGAGTAGGGTGACATGGCTGGCCCAGGAGTAGGGTGACAGGGCTGGCCCAGGAGTAGGGTGACAGGGCTGGCCCAGGAGTAGGGTGACAGGGCTGGCCCAGGAGTAGGGTGACAGGGCTGGCCCAGGAGTAGGGTGACAGGGCTGGCCCAGGAGTAGGGTGACTGAGCTGGCCCAGGAGTAGGGTGACAGGGCTGGCCCAGGAGTAGGGTGACAGGGCTGGCCCAGGAGTAGGGTGACAGGGCTGGCCCAGGAGTAGGGTGACAGGGCTGGCCCAGGAGTAGGGTGACTGGGCTGGCCCAGGAGTAGGGTGACAGGGCTGGCCCAGGAGTAGGGTGACAGGGCTGGCCCAGGAGTAGAGTGACAGGGCTGGCCCAGGAGTAGGGTGACAGGGCTGGCCCAGGAGTAGGGTGACAGGGCTGGCCCAGGAGTAGGGTGACAGGGCTGGCCCAGGAGTAGGGTGACAGGGCTGGCCCAGGAGTAGGGTGACAGGGCTGGCCCAGGAGTAGAGTGACAGGGCTGGCCCAGGAGTAGGGTGACAGGGCTGGCCCAGGAGTAGGGTGACAGGGCTGGCCCAGGAGTAGGGTGACAGGGCTGGCCCAGGAGTAGGGTGACAGGGCTGGCCCAGGAGTAGAGTGACAGGGCTGGCCCAGGTGCTGGATCTTGAGGAGAGACTCCATCCAGGTAAACTGCAGTCAGTGTAAAATGACTCCTGGCTAGCTACACACACGGTTAAGCCAACTGGCTTCAACATACTCCCCCAAACCACGGACAGGAGGCTCCTAAGCCTATATGGCAGAGACTGGGAGACAATTTTAAATTTACAGTACACAGCACAATCCCTTGCATTGAATTTGGCACAGTATACTACCCATGAAAGACTATTATTATTGTTAATTATTTACTAGTCTAGATAGCAATGTCATTCTCACAGCCAGTGTCCTGTACTCAACCTATCCAGGACTCTCGAGTTGAATTTCTTGTTTAGCCTGCAGGAGCAGATAGAGCAGACATGTTAGTCATTTAGCAGATAGTCTTATCCAGAGCCACTTACAGGAAAAATTAGTGTTAAGTGCCTTGCTCAAGGGCACACCAGCAGACGTGTCACCTAGTTGGCTCGTGGATTCGAACCAGCGAACTTCTGGTTAACTGACCCATTGCTCTGCCGACATAGGCCAGTATTCACAGCACAGAGAACCAGAGAGAAACAGACTAAATTTAGACATGATCACACATTCACACACAGCATGTGACAGCCAGAGGAGTGCGGAGAGGAGGGTGGAGGGGAGGGGACGGTAGAGGAGGGTGGAGGGGAGGGGACGGTAGAGGAGGGTGGAGGGGAGGGGACGGTAGAGGAGGGGGGAGGGGAGGGGACGGTAGAGGAGGGTGGAGGGGGAGGGGACGGTAGAGGAGGGTGGAGGGGAGGGGACGGTAGAGGAGGGTGGAGGGGAGGGGACGGTAGAGGAGGGTGGAGGGGAGGGGACGGTAGAGGAGGGTGGAGGGGAGGGGACGGTAGAGGAGGGTGGTCTTTGCCATTTATAGCCCTGACTGCTAGGCACAGGGCTAAGCTAACAGCAGAAGCAGAAGGCAAACACAAACCTAACAGGGCTTTAGAAATGAGCTTAGCTAATTGGGCATGGGAGATCTACCATGCTAACATGGCAGTGGAAAAAGGGTTGCTTCTTTTTCAACTGGAGATCAGATCATTTGCCGGTATGCATTCTTTCTCTGTTCACACGTCTGAGGTTCTTTCCATTAAATAACTGACTTTTGCTTCTGATACTTCATTAGGGTTAACCCAAATTGATTAAGGGTTTTACTTTGTGATAAAACATTTAGATAACCAGGAAGTTGGCGATGTTTACATTGGCGATGTTTACATAATAGCAAGTGATTCCGGTTTTGCATTGCATTCTAGGTAACATTCTCTGTAGCTTAACATGTTAAGCAAGTTCTATATATATATATATATATATATATTTTTTTCCCCAGCTCAAGCTGTCTCCATGGATCAACAGGATATTGTTCTGTGTTCTGTTTCTGGCACTACAGCTCAGTAGGCTATAGCCATGTGACAAGGGTGCTGCTGCTCCATATACATGGCCGTGCCCGTGATGGCCTCGCCCTGGCCTCTCCATCTGCTGAGAGTCTCATCCCTGTGTGTGTGTGTGTGTGTGTGTGTGTGTCTCTCTACTGTCAGGCCGTGTGGGATGCCCTCACCCCAGAGCCGACGGCCTGCTCATGCTCAATGGTAATTATCTCTCCTGGCCAGCGCCAGCTTGTGTCTCTTTTTCCATCTCCTTTTCAGTGTAAATGTTTCCATATCATGATTATCACATTGGGGACGCTTAACCAGGCTAGTTCGAGAAGCAGGCTACACAGTATGTGTAGAATGGACATTTCTGACACTTTTCTGAACTTCTGGATTGCTTTGTTTAATGGGTAGTGTTGGTTCTCCTATGCTGTGCTGTGGGTGTCAGTTAGACTGACAGTAGACAGTAGTAACAGTGTAGTAAACATGTCTCCTGTTATATATGTATATATAATCTATAGGACAAAGTCAGCCATCATGTCAACTCCTAAAAACCTCATGAGGGATATGCATTGTTGCTGTAATCCTACAGTGGCTTAAGATAATGAAGTACTGTATGTCCAAGAGGAATGTCGAATAGTGTCCTTCGCACGATGAAGTGAAATGCCTAGTTGTCTAAGTCTAAGACAAATTTGCCCAATCTCGTTTTTTGCACATTCTGCTCTCAGAGAACAGTTCGCTTTGAAACTGCAGTAAAAGTGCAGTAACTGCAGTCGACTGTGGTATTTTTCACTCAGTAATTGCAGAATGCAGTTATACTGCACTGTAGCCGCAGTTATACTGCAAAATTACTGCAGTAAAAAAAAAGTGTTATTTTAGACACAGTATTTGCAGCATACTGTAGTTATACTGCACTCTGACTGCAATATGTTTTCGTAAGGGCTGGACAAGTTAGGTTATATGATGAGATGGATAAGAGCATTTGTATTTGTTAATTTGTATTTGTTAATTGGCAGCTAAGCACTGATCATCATGCCACTTAATTTGATACAAATTAAGACCCTCAATATTTATTGGAAAGGAGCATCAAGCTCATCACCGTGCACTTTCACCACCCTGTAGCCTAAACTGTGCATGCATTTCCAAGTTGCAGTGGGAGGACCACCAGCATAGCATCGCATGACAGCAAATGTACCTCCACATGCTAGTTATTCTATCTACAATTGCGCAAGTAATCATTTCCACCACAATTTGTTGCGTAATTGATTTTAACGACTCAAAAAAATCCCACTATGTCGAACGAACAAATGACCTGTCAACGTTTATAAAACGGACACTTCCATTACACTTTTTTTGATACACAATGACATTACTCGCATAAAAACTGTGGAGGGAAACGTAATGACAATCTTGTGACCATAATAAGGTTTTATGATACTCCAACCATGCAGTCAGATGAGGAGGAGATGAAAGGGGGTAGGGGTAAATAATGGTACTAGGTACTACAGGGCCATAGTTTGATTGCTCTGTAGTGTCAGTAGTACCAGCCAGGTCTGTGGGTGATTTACTTTGTGAGGAATGTCTGCACGACATAAAACCACTCTTTACTTTGTTTACGTACAGCAAGGAGCTATGGGAGACGTCGAGGTAAAGCCGCCTTCATGTCAAGTGCAGTCTGTGTCATGTCATGTGTGTTGCGTGTACATACACTACACAGCATGGTGTAATGCTACTGAACTGCAGCTACCAAAACAGTGTCTGGATACAAACGATTCAGTGTTTCTAGCGTCAGCATGACTCATCACCAACCGTGAAAAGGCTCAGTTCAGTCAAAATGATCTTTTTTCCTGTGTTTTGTATCATATTGTAAAACAGCTGATGAAACTAGCTCTGTAAAAGTGTGTCTTTTTTTATGGGTGTTATTTCCTGATAGTTACTAGTTGAAAATGCAATCCACAAAGGACCTTCTAATCAGTGTGTTTGCACGGGCGGGAGTTTCTGCTTAATTTGGTTAATTTAATTTATGGTTAATTTACCAATTACAAAGTTCCAAACCTTCCTGCCAATAACAGCTCGTTTTAAGTTTTCCCTACCCACTCAGACCACTCCCACACAGTCCTAGCAAAATTATTCCTTGAAGAATAGTTTTTGTATATATCTGTGTAATGTATAATGTATATATTTTTCAATTTTAATGGAAAACTATTATAGTAAGGTACTTAATTGTTACCCAGAAATGATTTGATATTGATACAAAACGACTGCATTGGGCCTTTAACTGATGTGGGAGACAACAAAAACGATTTAGTATGAATAATACGTGGTGTCCCAAGCAGTTGCTTCTTGTACCAGCATTTGCTTTTTGTTTTTGATTGTACTATGTTACAGGTCACTGTGCTGGACCATATGTGTTTACATCCAGACATAGCACATTGCTATAGGTTTCAGACTCAGTAAACCATAGGTTTTCCTCAGTCCATTACTCTAACCCCTGCTACTGCTTTCTTACCAGATCTTTATCCTGTCCTCTCTGTCTGCGGTCTGTCAGTCAGTCACAGAGCTCTGGCTGGAGAATTCATGGTTGCATGTCTTGGTCTTACAGCACATCTATACTAGATTGCACATAATCCTCTTTCACTTCATGTTCATACTTTACATTGTAGCTACAAAGCACAAAGCCTGATGACAGTTGTCAACAGCCATGGCACATGTTGTTATAGACCCTGTGCATTTAGCATGTGATTCATTATAAAACGAGAAGTGTATCAGAGCAGGCTGGTGGGAGGAGCTATAGGAGGAAGGGCTCATTGTAATGTCTGGAATGGAATTAATGGAACAGAGTCAAAAATGTGGTGTCCATAGGTTTGATATTTTTCCATTTATTCCATTCCAGCCATTAAAATGAGCCTGTCCTCCTATAGCTCTTCCCACCAGCCTCCTCTGAGATATATAACATTAAGCAATTGGGCTCCACGAGTGTTCAATCTAATAACTGTCATTGGGTGTTATAACAGAGATAGTACAGAACCATTGGTTGCTTCTGTTGTTTACAAACACCCAAATATTGAATGTGCACAGCAGAAGTATGGGTGCCTTGTGATGTGACTGTATGTATGTTTGTGTGTCTCTATGTGGATGTTATTGTCTATGCGGTCTGACCTCTGACCTCCTCTTCTCAAGGCCGCTCGTCCCTGTTCCCAATTGAAGACAGCCTCCTTGATGACGGGCACGGTAACCAGGGCGTCCCAGGGCTTGACACCAACTGTTACCCCCACCCAAACGGGGATCGCATTGAGCGTTTCTCCCGCAAAGTGTTTGTGGGCGGCCTTCCCCCTGACATAGATGAAGGTGAGAGGAGGAAGAGCATAACACAATCGTGTTAGTTCAGTGACAGTTTGTCTGTGCCAGTTTATATGGTGGTGTGAACGGTTGATCTTACTCACGTTGGTTCCTTCTTCTTTCCCCCTGCTCCCTCCTCCTTCTATCTTTCTCTCGTTAGATGAGATCACCAACAGTTTCCGTCGCTTTGGCCACCTGGTGGTGGACTGGCCACACAAGGCTGAGAGCAAATCCTACTTCCCCCCGAAAGGTAAAGCTCTGCTCAGACTTTCTTTAACTGAAACTGACATAAAGGTACAGTATGTCATAAAGGTACAGCATGTCATAAAGGTACAGTATGTCATAAAGGTACAGCATGTCATAAAGGTACAGCATGTCATAAAGGTACAGCATGTCATAAAGGTACAGCATGTCATAAAGGGACAGTATGTCATAAAGGTACAGCATGTCATAAAGGTACAGCATGTCATAAAGGTACAGCATGTCATAAAGGTACAGTATGTCATAAAGGTACAGTATGTCATAAAGGTACAGTATGTCATAAAGGTACAGCATGTCATAAAGGTACAGTATGTCATAAAGGTACAGCATGTCATAAAGGTACAGTATGTCATAAAGGTATGTTTTAGCACCGTATACTGTATATATATGGCCTGTAGCTATCAATGAAGTCCCTGTGACTGCTGGAAGAGACAGCACAGCTCAGTTAACCCACATTCTCTTTCCATTATGACTACCTACATAGTCTGTGTATATAGTACTTGGTCAAATGGGAATAATTCAGTGTATTTGTAGCAGTATTTTCCCCCACTATTGGATATGCTTTCCAGGTGCTATCCCCTGAGAGTGTGTTGTGTGTGTTGCCTAGGTTATGCCTTCCTACTGTTCCAGGAGGAGAGCTCAGTGCAGGCTCTGATCGAGGCCTGCATGGAGGAGGACAGCAAGCTCTACCTCTGTGTCTCCAGCCCCACCATCAAAGACAAGCCTGTGAGTCCAACACAAACCCAGCTCTCTGTTGGGCCATTCCCACCAGCAAGGACATCTGTGAGACTAGCAACACCTACACTGTGTAATTCTATCTGGCGATGATTAAATGTATGGGATATGTGTGTACGTGTGTGTGTCTCTAGGTCCAGATTCGTCCATGGAACCTGAGTGACAGTGACTTTGTGATGGACGGCTCTCAGGCTCTGGATCCTCGAAAGACCATCTTCGTAGGAGGCGTTCCACGCCCTCTCAGAGCAGGTAAACACACACACACATAATCTCACTCTATCACAGAGCTCTCCAACGCTCCTGTAGTTTTTCACTCCAACCCAAGTCTAACCTGGTTCAGTTTATCAACCAGCTAATTATTAAGGTGTGCTAGATTAGGGTTGGAGTGAAAACCTACAGGACAGTAGCTCTCCAAGTAGAGGGTTGGGCAGCTTTACTCTAGTTGATCTACTCAGTATGTAATTGGATCGGTATGTTCATGTTGGTGATGGTAAATAGATAAACAGATGTTGTGTTTGAAGTAATATGGACCGTCTGAAATGCTGGCAATGTTTCCCCCGTGTAATCACATCTCGTATAATTCATCTGGCAACCCCCTCCTCCACTCTTTCGCTCTTGCCCCTCCCCCATCTCACCTACTCATGTGTCACCTCCCCATCGCCTCCCCCCATTCTCTCTCGTTTCTTCTGTTCTGTGTCTTTCTCTCATCTCTCTCCAGTGGAGTTGGCCATGATTATGGACCGTCTCTATGGGGGGGTCTGCTACGCTGGCATCGACACCGATCCAGAGCTCAAGTACCCAAAAGGGGCGGGGCGCGTGGCCTTCTCCAATCAGCAGAGTTACATCGCTGCTATCAGCGCCAGATTCGTCCAGCTGCAACATGGAGACATTGACAAGCGGGTATAGCCCTCCTCCCTTTCTCCCTCTTTCCCTGCCATCCTTCCCTCCCTCCCACCCACCGCGCCCTCTCATTAACCACACAATCCTGTCAGAGACGTTCTCCTCATGATTTTCTAGGGATGAAGAGAGAGAGAGAGAGAGAGAGAGTAAGAGAGGGAGCATGTGAGAGGATCAGTCCTCCTGAGGATTTGTGGTTCAAAGGAAAATAGTGTGTGTGTTCCCTCAGCATCATACGCAGTTAGACGGTGGTTGCTATGGAGAAGAGAATGCTTGTTAGTGCTGATTGAATTAGTTCCATTTCTCAGCGCTGACTCCTTTGTCTTTAAATCTCACAGAGCCTCAACCCTGTCCTTGTTTGTATAGTAGCATGTTCATCTCTCAGTATGTATACCAGCATTTTATTTATGCTTTCTCAGTGTATTTACATGCTGTATGCTACATGTATTTACATCCACACCTATTATTTTATAGGTATATTATTTGGATTTTCGACAGGCAGAACAAAAATTAAATTTAGGCACACTGGTCGAAATTAATTAAGGGTAGGTTTAGGAACAAATGTCAGGTTTAGGTTAAATTTAGGTTGTTCCGCTGAGGTTAAGGTCAGGGTTATGGAAAGGCATAAAAGTTGGGTTAGCATAATGCCGTCCGCCGCCATACTGCAGATTGCCTGCCAGTCAAATATACACTTATCCTATTATCCTATATTATCCTTATCCTATTTCTCAGTATACATTGAGCTTACAAAACATTAGGAACACCTGCTCTTTCCTTGACATAGACTGACCAGGTGAATCCAGGTGAAAACTATGATCTTCAGTGTAGACAGGTTAAAGAAGGATGTTTAAGTCTTGAGACAATTGAGATGGATTGTGTGTGTGTGCCATTCAGAGGGTGAATGGGCAAGACAAAATATTTAAGTGCATTTGAACAGGGTATGGATGGTGGTAGGTGCCAGGCGCACTGGATTGAGTTTGTCAAGAACTGCAATGCTGCTGGGTTTTTCATGCTCACCATCAGTTTCCTGAATGTGTGTCCAGAATGGTCCACCACCCTAAGGACATCCAGCCAACTTGACAGAACTGCGGGAAGCATTGGAGTCAACATGGGCCAGCATCCCTGTGGAACGCTTTTGACACCTTGTAGAGTCCATCCCTCTACGAATTGAGGCTGTTCTGAGGGCAAAACGGGGTGCAACTCAATATTGGGAAGGTTCTTAATGTTTTGTACACTCAGTGTATGTATCTGTGCTGTGTCTGAGTATTCCACTTCTCATCCCCTCCATGCCCCTGTACCCCTGTACCCCTGTACCCCTGCAGGTGGAGGTGAAGCCCTATGTTCTGGATGACCAGCTTTGTGATGAGTGCCAGGGAGCGCGTTGTGGGGGGAAGTTTGCCCCTTTCTTCTGCTCCAACGTGACCTGCCTGCAGTACTACTGTGAGTTCTGCTGGGCTAACATCCACTCCCGCGCCGGCCGAGAGTTCCACAAGCCGCTGGTCAAAGAGGGGGCTGACCGCCCAAGGCAAATTCACTTCCGCTGGAACTGAAGAGAAACGCGATCACATGTCACTATGGAGACATGGTCAGAAGCAACAGTCAATGAAGAGAGACATCGCCAGGCAGGAAAAAGTGTCATCGCCCTGCTTCTTACCGTAAGCTATCAGTATAGAGTACATAACAGTATACAATATATCTATCTTTTGTAGCAGCCAAACATTACAAGCCTCAGTTTTTCACCAATCCCCCCCCCCCCTTTCACATCTCAGGCTCTAACAACTTTTTTTGTGGTACCTTCATGTTTTTTAAGAAGATATTTAAAAAGAGATAGATGTTTTGTAGTTTTTCAAATTATTTTTATATGTGAGATTTAATGTAGATATGAGAATATCTTTGCATGGGGGTAGCCTGTCTGTCTGTCTGTCTGTTTGTCTGTTTGTCTGCTGCTAGCCACCCCCTAGTGGGTGTAGTGTGCCCTTGTTTCTGGGAAAACCTTGATTCTATCATCTGGACACCTGCCCCAGGTCCTTTACCAAAGGTAGCAAAATGATAGGAAGCGTAAAAGGGATACACTTCTGCCACAAAACAAACTTTAGTTGTTCATTGTTGCTATGTTCTCTTTTTCCTTATTGGGGAAGAGGTACACAAATTATAGGGTTATCTTTGCTCTCATTTTGACCTGAAAAAATACAATTATGAATATGAATCTGGTTTGTATTAACTCTACTTAACATTTTGAATCACAAGCTATATTAGAAGCTTTGCTGCTATACATAATATATGAATAGATGTATAGGTGTTATATATTAACAGCATCTGTAAACTGTAATCTTGAAAATGAAATGCAGTCTGAACTCAAACACTCATGGCCCCCATTGCTATGGAAGAATAGAATGTGAAAATTAAAATGCATGTTTGTGCATGAAGGATAGACTTAACCAACACATGCAGGATAGACTTAACCAACACATGCAGGATAAACTTAACCAACACATGCAGGATAGACTTAACCAACACATGCAGGATAGACTTAACCAACACATGCAGAATAGACTTAACCAACACATGCAGGATAGACTTAACCAACACATGCAGGATAGACTTAACCAACACATGCAGGATAGACTTAACCAACACATGCAGGATAGACTTAACCAACACATGCAGGATAGACTTAACCAACACATGCAGGATAGACTTAACCAACACATGCAGGATAGACTTAACCAACACATGCAGGATAGACTTAACCAACACATGCAGGATAGACTTAACCAACACATGCAGGATAGACTTAACCAACACATGCAGGATAGATTTAACCAACACATGCATGTTAGACTTAACCAACACATGCATGATAGACTTAACCAACACATGCATGATAGACTTAACCAACACATGCATGATAGACTTAACCAACACATGCATGATAGACTTAACCAACACATGCAGGATAGACTTAACCAACACATGCAGGATAGACTTAACCAACACATGCAGGATAGACTTAACCAACACATGCAGGATAGACTTAACCAACACATGCAGGATAGACTTAACCAACACATGCAGGATAGATTTAACCAACACATGCATGTTAGACTTAACCAACACATGCATGATAGACTTAACCAACACATGCATGATAGACTTAACCAACACATGCATGATAGACTTAACCAACACATGCAGGATAGATTTAACCAACACATGCATGATAGACTTAACCAACACATGCATGATAGACTTAACCAACACATGCAGGATAGACTTAACCAACACATGCAGGATAGACTTAACCAACACATGCAGGATAGACTTAACCAACACATGCATGATAGACTTAACCAACACATGCATGATAGACTTAACCAACACATGCAGGATAGACTTAACCAACACATGCAGGATAGACTTAACCAACACATGCAGGATAGACTTAACCAACACAAGCAGGATAGACTTAACCAACACATGCAGGACAGACTTAACCAACACATGCAGGATAGACTTAACCAACACATGCAGGATAGACTTAACCAACACATGCATGATAGACTTAACCAACACATGCAGGACAGACTTAACCAACACATGCAGGACAGACTTAACCAACACATGCATGACTCAGATATCATATAACAGATATACATAAACATATATCATATAACAGATATCATACATAAACAGATATCATATAACAGATATCATACATAAACAGATATCATATAACAGATACCATACATAAACAGATATCATACAAAAACAGATATCATATAACAGATATCATCTAACAGATATCATATATCATACATAAACAGATATCATATAACAGATACCATACATAAACAGATATCATACAAAAACAGATATCATATAACAGATATCATCTAACAGATATCATATATCATACATAAACAGATATCATATAACAGATACCATACATAAACAGATATCATACAAAAACAGATATCATATAACAGATATCATCTAACAGATATCATATATCATACATAAACAGATATCATATAACAGATACCATACATAAACAGATATCATACAAAAACAGATATCATATAACAGATATCATAACAGATATCATATATCATACATAAACAGATATCATATAACAGAAACCACTAAATCCTACTGTGAGTAGCATGTACAAAAACAATAGAAGCCTTGGTGTTCAAAATACCATGGCGATCAAGAAAAATACATTAAAACTACTTACTTAAAACATCTTGCATGCATTGATGTTGATACTTTGTTTGATCCAACATACTTATACAAAAAAAATGCTATATTGGTTCCAGACTAGTGGATGCCACCATTTTGTGACGTGGTGGTTTGTGAGGTGTGAAGAAGCTGTTGAGAAGCTGAGTGGTGTTTAGTCAGTGGCTAGTGTCATCTCTGTGCTGTCTGTGTGGGTCTTGTTAGTGTGTGGACAGAGGTTTTAGTTTAGTAACAATGTAGATATACGAGAATGAGAACATCACAATATTTTGCCTTCACCCCTCCTTTCCTCCCCACCTTTTTATAGTTACTGTGGTTACTCTAATGTAGCAAAGCACTTAAAAGACCAAAAACACACACAGTAGCCTGGCTGGATCAGCTAACTACAGGCATACGACTGGGAGATGTGTGTTTGTGCGGTGTAGTGTGCCATGTGTTACACTAGTTGGCTAATCCATACCGCTGTTCAAATGTTGTCATGGAGAAGGATTCGTAAGGAAGCATCTGTCAAATATTTGTTCCTGGTTCGTGTTATCAGGCTATGAATTTTGCAGTTGGATGAAACTGTTCTATCAGAAATCTGTCTCTCATATGTACAGTAATTACTAGTTATGAGACTCCAGACCTATAGAAAGTGGCCAAGTTCTATGTCCCGCTAGTGAAAGATGACAAAGACACACCCCTTCACTGGTAATATTAAAAAACATTTGGGTCTGCAGAATACATATTAACTGTGTTCTTTGTTTTCTGTAACTGTGACCCTGTGAGGACATCGCTCTTAAATACTTTTCAGGGACAATCCCTCTCTCTGTGAGTAATGACCTGCGGGTGCATTACAGCATATCAGCTGTATGGTACTGTACATGTCTGTATCTCTACAGGGTAATATCCCTGTTATTCCTGTGTCATAGTGTTTCTGTATGTCATGCCCTGGTGTGGAGTCCTTGGTATCTGTAGGTCAGGTGTCAAGTGTTGCTGTTACTACCCTATGGGGATACGATTTCATGTTCGTTTATTCACATACTGTATTATTAGAACATTAATTTGTTTAACGTCTTGAACTTGTGACCCCCTCCCTTTCCCAAGCATCTCTAATCACTTTTGATAATATATTATGCACTTCCCTTTCTATATTTCCCTCTTTTCCCTTGGATGATTTGATTCTTGACTCATTTTCACCCTAGCAGTTAGATAGCTGATACAATGCGGACGTGGTTTGGGTATAACAACTTATTTTGCTCCATTTCATTACTCATGAAAAATTCTGTTCTAACAAACTTCTACCTATTTATAATTCTACCAGATGATTTATTGAATATAATTTTTTCATAATTGTGTGCGGAGGCGGTGGTCTTAGGTTTTTCTATGTGAAGGAAGTAGTTATCTAATACGTTCTAATATATTCAAACTGAGTCCCGTTGTTACAGGGAATGTGTTTCTGCCCGTCTCACTGTAAATTCACAGGGTGCTGAACTATGATGACTGGCTCTACAAAATGGTAGCCAAAAAATGATGAGCAACAGCTTCAAAGCAAATGAGGGATCCTTTAGCCACCAGCCATCCTACTTGTACTCGAGAGTTCTCGTACGGCGTTCGTGGTGTGGTTGGTGTTCTACTCAGAACAGAACAGAGCTCACTTTTACATTGTCACCATTGCCCTGTAACACTTGACTCCTTGTGCTGTTTGTTGAGTAATTTGAGTAATATGTTGAACACTGTTACTTTGTACAGTGCCTTCGGAAAGTATTCAGACCCCTTGACTTTTTTGACGTTTTATTATGTTACAGCATTATTCTAAAATTGATTAAATTAAATACAAATGCTCAGCAATCTACAAAAAATACCCCATAATGACAAAGCGAAAACAGATTTTTAGACATTTTATTTGCGTAAGTATTCAGACCATTTGCTATGACATTCGAAATTGAGCTCAGGTGCATCCTGTCTCCATTGATGATTCTTGAGATGTTTCTACAAAATGATTGTTGGAGTCCACCAGCTAAAACCAAGCCAAGAGGTCGAAGGAATTTTCCGTAGAGCTACGAGACAGGATTGTTTCGAAGCACAGATCTGGGGAAGGGTACCAAAACATTTCTGCAGCATTGAAGGTCCCCAATTACACAGTGGCCTCCATCATTCTTAAATGGAAGAAGTTTGGAACCACCAAGACTCTTCATAGAGCTGGCCGCCCGGCCAAACTGAGCAATTGGGGGAGGGAGGTAACCAAGAATCCAATGGTCACTCTGACAGATCTCTAGAGTTCCTCTGTGGAGATTGGAGAACCTTCCAGAAGGACAACCATCTCTGCAGCACTCCACCAATCAGGCCTTTATGGTAGAGTGGCCAGACGGAAGCCACACCTCAGTAAAAGGCACATGACAGTCCACTTGGAGTTTGCCAAAAACCTGCTTCAGAACGCTCAAGACCTCAGACTGGGGGCGAAGGTTCACCTTCCAACAGGACAACGACCCTAAGCACGCAGCCAAGACAACGCAAGAGTGGCTTTGGGACAAGTCTCTGAATGGCCTTGAGTGGCCCAGCCAGAGCCCAGACTTGAACCCGACCGAACATCTCTGGAGAGACCTGTAAATAGCTATGCAGCAACACTCCCCATCCATCCTGACAGAGCTTGAGAAGATCTGCAGAGAGGAAAGGTGAGCAACTCCCCAAATACAGGTGTGCCAAGCTTGTAGTGTCATACCCAAGAAGATCTGATGCTGTAATCGCTGCCAAAAGTGCTTCAACAAGTACTGAGTAAAGGTTCTTAATACATTTGCAAATATTTCTAAAAACCTGTTTTTGCTTTGTCATTATTGGGCATTGTGTGTAGATTGATGAGGGGGGGAAAACAATTTAATAAATGTTAGAGTAAGGTTGTAACATAACAAAATGTGGGAAAAGACAAGGGGTCTGAATACTTTCCGAAGGCACTAAATGTGTGTGTCTTTGTATTTTTAAGAATCATATTTATTTCACTTTTTAGTAGACAAATAACTATTTGATTTTGATTGTATTTTTTATTTCAATAGGTTTGTTATTATTATACATATTTGAGTTGTCCTAATATTCTAATTATGTTATTAAGCTGGGCTCTGTTGAAAGACAAAAAGAAACAAACTATTTCAAAAATCATGTATATATTGATGTATTACTATATAACTGTTTTAATATGTCTAAATGGTTGATATATAAGTTCAGCTTTACACCTTTTAATTGAAGGAAAGAAACATTGAGGGTTCTATTATATTCATGGAAGACACTTGAGATTCTCCCCTTGTTGCATCGAGGCCCGCGGTGCCTCTCCTCATAGATGCTCTGAAACTTGAATATAACACATTTTGAAAGGCTGACTAACCTCGATTCTGTGTTGTGACGTGCAATACTGTTTCTAATGTTTGTATAAAAAGTAAGAATTACAGTGTAAACCTTTTTAATGCAGATTTATTTTTTTCATTGCATATTTTGCATATTTCTGATCCACAGTGTCATTTTTTACTGTCAGAAAAGAAACCCCTTTTCATTGCAACTATTTTTAAATCCAGATCTCTTTGTACTGATGTAAATGATTGTAATTATTTTCAATAGTGTTTTGCTAACAAAAAGAGATACTTTTCCATGCATATTTCTATTTCATTTCATTTTCATTTTTTACATTTCATTTAATAGTAGAATACTTTGAAACATTTTTCATATTGTATGTCATTGATATTATTTTGTATTTTTATGTGGCAATATATACAATTTTAAGAGGCTAATTGCACAGATAGTATTTTAATTTGAATAATTTTTTAAGCTAAATCTTTGTAATATTGTTAAAGTAACTAATTTCTAAATTTGAGTTGGTGTATGGATTCACAAAAGTGGTTTGAGGTGTACCGATTGTAATTATTACTCAATGGTTCTTTGATATGCAAAATAGATATAATGTTGATTAAAATGTTTGTTTGTTTTGTATTTAAATGGTGTGTTGATTACAATCTGTTTTCTTTAATTTCCTGAATAAATAAAGACCCATTCTGTTCGGACACAACATGCTTGCCGTTTTTCTCTGTGTTTGTCTCTATGGCTCTGCCTAATGTTTAGGACAGTTGTTCACAAACTTTTTGGATTACTGAACCACCAACTGAATTTTTCTTTGCCTAACGTACCTCCTCATGCATTTAACCTGTAAGCCTATGGATGCCATCGCTATTGCTTAGCTATTCTTGACTAAGCTACAGTATATAGGAAGAAATTACCCTCTGCTTTCTAGCCTAACTGCATAAGGAGTATTTTAGTTGTATATCTGAATAGGAGTGTAGTGAGTGATATGAAACATACAGGTAACTGTCAAAATAAGTTAACACAAAGTACATTGAAAGCAGGTGCTTCCACACAGGTGTGGTTCCTGAGTTAATTAACCAATTAACATTCCATCATTCTTAGGGTCATGTATAAAAATGCCCAGTTTATTTATGGCTAGAAGAAGAGATCTCAGTGACTTTGAAAGAGGGGTCTCTAAGGAGCATAGGGGGTTTAAAGAGGGAGTGTGTGTGTGTTTGTGTGTCACCAGATCTCAACCCATTGAACACTTACGGGAGATTCAGCTGCAGCACCTGAGAGCATTTTCTACCAACAAAACACCAATTTATGTAATTTCTTGAGGAAGAATGGTGTCGCATCCCTCCTATAGAGTTCCAGACTCTTGTAGAATCTATGCCAAGGCACATTGAAGCTGTTCTGGCTCAACACCCTATTAAGACACTTTATGTTGGTGTTTCCTTTATTTTGGCAGTTACCTGTATGTAATCTAGTCTTCTTGAAAAGTGATTAAATGTTGCGTTATAGATTGACCCAGCCAGAGGCTGGGCTCCACTGGGACTAGTAAATATAAGGCCAGGATCATTGTGCAGTCCATATGATATACTGCTTAGCACATCAAGCATCCTGAGAGTGTGGGAGCGAGGGAAGATAGTTTCAGAGTAAAAAATGGGTTTTGAGATCAGTTTTGACAGATGGCCAGGTTTGACCATGACCAGGGTAAACGTGACAGTCATTTGCCTACTCAGAACACCTAGCTGTGTTTCCACTGAAAAATGGTGTGTCAGTAGCCAAACACCAGCCAGGATCCCATCCTACAGCACTCCTTTACCAAAGGCCCAATTTCCCCTCCTCTCTGTCCTTCTTTTACAGTATATATAGCTCCATCTAGAGACTAAATGTGGCTATTGCTACAAGGGAGTCCTACACAGATGTTTGAGTACACAGGCGGAGGGTAGGAGAGAGACAGAGAGATTGAGTGAGACAACTATGTTATCCAAGGACATTCTCCTAATTTCTCATCACCAAGGTAAGAGCATTAAACTGGCAAATCAAACATCTGCCTGTTCCTTCATTCCATACGTTATGTCAGTGCTATGATCACTAAGATGATAAGCCTCTGCACATTGATCTGGTATTGGTAGCCTAAATTTCAGTTTGACCAGCTTGAAGGAAATTTAAAGCTGTGAAAACTACCCAACATATTTCTGATAAGATTTCCATTCAGCTTGGATGCATATTTTATCTGGTTGTGGTATTCAGCTTTTAGAACTAGCTGGCTACCACCCGGTTACTCAACACTGCAATTTAGATGCTGCTGCCATATGTACATAGACATGGAATCTCAGGTCATTTTAATTACGAAATAGGAGTCACTTCAATATTGTTTACATACTGTTTTACTCATTTCACATGTATATTCTGTATTCACTGTATTTTAGTCAATGCCAGTCCAACATTGCTCATCCTAATATTTATATATTTCTTAATTCCATTCTTTTACTTTTAGATTTGTGTGTATTGTTTTGAATTGTTAGATACTACTGCACTGTTGGAGCTAGGAACACAAGCGTTTCGCTACACCCGCAATAACATCTGCTAAATATGTGTATGTGACCAATACAATTATATTAAGATTTGATAAAGATAGTCCCTAACCGTGCACTAAAAGAAATAAATCAAATTTCTCCCCTCCTGTTCCCAAGTCAAAATGTACATATGATGTTTTAAGAAATCCTTAATTGTGCATGAGTTCATATTAAATTATGCTAAATTATGCTATGTGAAAAGTTATAGACCTACAGTCAGTGTCCAGATTCCACGCTTGTATTCCATTTAACCCATCTGAACCAGTAGCCTGCATTTTCCTTGGCTGGCCATTTTGAAGTCCCAATCGTGTGTGTCAAATGTGTATAGCGCCTTACAATCATCACACATAACAACGACGGCACTGCTATCATCCTCTTTTACCACTTCACCAAATCTTTCCCAAACATTAGGCTACTGTTTTGGACCTCTGTTCTATTTATTTTCAACTCTCCTTTTCGCAGCTTCTCTGTTATTGAATTAAACTCAGACGTTGTCTTTTTTTGCCTCGCTGGGTCTACGTTAAAAAAAATCTGCCGAAGTTCCCAAAAGCATTTAGCAATTGCCGTGTAGCCTATTTGGCGAGCGTAGCCTACACATCCTTGACACTTGCGTGATACTGCGAGTCCTACTGTAGGCCAAGTCAATCAATGTTATCTGCTACACTTGCATGACTGCTGGATCCACACACGTAAACACCATACAAAGTGCCTGGAATAATTGGTATAAATCTTCTTTTTTTTACACTTAAAAACATATTTACTCACCTTTATAGTAAACCTCCATATTTACTCACCTTCATTCCTTTGCACTTGTGTGTATAAGGTAGTTGTTGTGAAATTGTTAAATATTACTGCACGGTCGGAACTAGAAGCACAAGCATTTCGCTACACTCGCATTAACATCTGCTAACCCATGTGTATGTGACCAATCAAATTTGATTTGATTGAAAATGTAATAGGCGAGAAACATTTATAATAGTAGTAGTCCACATCAGTACAATAGAGGTAGGTCTACCTGTATGAAAAACTAATATATAAACAGCACAAATCTGTGTAAACCATGCATGGGATCATTTCCACGCAAAGTGTGAGATTTATCAATATGAACGTTTGCTTCAGAGTGTGCATAAATGTACGCACAGCCATGACCATGCGTACGCACATTGCCCAGTGGTGGAATAAGGGAACTGTATGTCAAGGGTAGAATAGAGAACGGGGAAAATAAATGCATATTGTATGTTGAAAAATGTGTGAATGTGAGAGTTCAATTTTTCGATTTCCATTGTCAATTCGTGCAACATGACAGGCTATATCATATAATTAGACCACATCAGTGCATTTGTTACAATAATAATCCATATAAAGTACGGTCATTTGTTAAATGAGAGGTACGCGTGAAAGTTAAACTATTGTTGAAACACTATAAAAGACTGAGATAATGGGAAATTGAATCAGCGATGTCTGTCTTCCTCTGTTGGAAGACTTGAGACGTGATGCATTTCCAGCCTTGTCTCATAGACTAGACGTAACATAGTAAATGTAAATCTTGGACATTCAAATTAGTATGATATGTTATGTTTGGCATGGTTACATAAGACTGATGGTTACCCAAATATTGCGAGTTTGAATCTCATCACGGACAACTTTAGCATTTTAGCTAATTAGCAACTTTTTAACTACTTACTACTTTTTAGCTACTGTGCAACTACTTAGCATGTTAGCTAACCCTTCCCCTAACCCAAACCTTAACCCTTTTAGCTAACCCTTCCCTAGCCAAGGCCGTGTACGAGCACTGAGGTTGAGAACAATTGGTATTTATCATTGGTGATCTCCTACCGTGAGCGTATGACGCTTGTTTGATAAATCACACTTTTTCTATGCGTATGAACGTTCTATATTCCGTTTGTACAAAGTACAAACTTCTTCCTGAATACAGCGCCTTTGAGGGGCATCTTTCCTTTGGAGCCTGAGGCCTCAGGCTCCTCTTCCATCTCTTCTTCAGACTCATCCCCTACAAAGTACAAACGGGACAAGACGACCTGGCAACAGACAAACAGAAAATGCAGGCATAAATACACAGGGGATAATGAGAGGAGATGGGAGACACCAGGTGGGGGGTGGAGACAAGCACAAATACAGGTGAAACAGATCAAGGTGTGACAAAAAAATATATGCAAACAGATAATACATGTCTCAATGTTTGTTTTCTTGGACAACTGTGTTAAAATATGATACAATATCCGTATTTTTTTAATTTAGAACTTGTCTGTCCTATCATGAACTGATTTCAGTATGTGTCTGGCTGTGTTGACTGCATTATTTTTATGGAATGCTGGCATATTGGCAGTACATTTGAAAAGATATTGGATCATCCCACTTAAACTGGCTGCAGGTTTGGAGAGTAGCCTAACTAATTAGGCTTACATGTACAGTGCATTTGCAAAATATTCAGACCCCTTGACCTTTTCCACATTTCGTTACTTTACAGTCTCATTCTAAAAAGGATTAAATTGTTTTTTCCCCTCATCAATCTATACACAATACCCCATAATGACAATAGCAAAAAAAGGATTTTATATTTTTTGGAGAATGTATTTAAAAGTGTATTAAAAATGGAAATATCACATTTACATAAGTATTTAGACCCTTTATTCAGTACTTTGTTGAAGCACCTTTGGCAGAGGTTACAGCCTTGTGTCTTCTTGGGTATGATGCTACAAGCTTGGCACACCTGTATTTGGGGAGTTTCTCCCATTCTTCTCTGCAGATCCTCTCAAGCTCTGTCAGGTTGGCTGGGGAGCGCCGCTGCACAGCTATTTTCAGGGATGTTCGATCGGGTTCAAGTCCGGGCTCTGGCTGGGCCACTCAAGGACATTCAGAGACTTGTACGAAGCCACTCCTGTGTTGTCCTGGCTGTGTGCTTAGGGTCGTTGTCCTGTTGGAAGGTGAACCTTCGCCCCAGTCTGAGACCTGGAGCAGGTTTTCATCAAGGATCTCTCTGTACTTTGCTCCGTTCATATCTCTCTCAATCTTTTCAAGTCTCCCAGTCCCTGCCGCTGAAAAATATCCCCACAGCATGATGCTGCCACCATTATGCTTCACCGTAGGGATGGTGCCGGGTTTCCTTCAGACGTGACACTTGGCATTCAGGCCAAAGAGTTCAATCTTGGTCTCATCAGATCAGAGAATCTTGTTTTTTCATAGTCAGAGTCCTTTATGTGCCTTTTGGCAAATTCCAAACGGGCTGTTATGTGCCTTTTACTGACAGGTGTGTGCCTTTCCAAATCATGTCCAATCAATTGAATTTTCCACAGGTGGACTCCAATCAAGTTGTAGAAACATCTCAAGGATGATCAATGGAAATAAGATGCACCTGTGCTTTATTTCTAAGACTCTTAGCAAAGGGTCTGAATATTTATGTAAATAAGGTATTTCTGTTTTTGCTTTGTCATTATGGGGTATTGTGTGTAGATTAATGAGGAAAAACATTTATTTAATCAATTTTAGAATAAGGCTGTAATGTAACAAAATGTGGAAAAGGGGAAGGGGTCTGAATATTTTCTGAATGCACAATTACATTACTAGCAAAAATATTGTAATCAGATTAGGCTACAGACACTTTTGAAAAACTAAATGATTACTTGGATTATTTCTAAAGTCAGAAAGGATATTTGCAAGAGAAAAAATACATGATGACACCTTTCTGTTTACTCAATGACATTCAATTCATCATTGAAAAAATGTGCAAGTTTAAGTTTCCTCCACCTGAGCGAATCTAACCACAAGTCAGAGACCACTAATGATGACACACCGAATGCATTTGATGGATCCTTTTTGTCTCCTTCTAATGCCTCTTAAGGGGAAAGTAATCCAAAAGTAATTGAAAGTAATTCGATTACGTTATCCAAAATTTACTGATGACAATATTGGACACGTAACTAGTAACTTTAAGGGATTACAATTAGAAAGGAACCTACCCAACCCTGACTGGCTGGCTAGCTAGCTAACAAACATACTGTGCAGATTATGTTTTACACAATAACTTATCACAGCACTAGCTGACCACTGGTTTACCAACTCCGTTTCCAAAATGGTTGACCTATTGTACCATCACAAGAAAGTTCATGTCCATTCTCGTATTCTAAGTCCTAATTATATGGTGTTCATCCTGTATCTCTAATATCTGACAACAAACTTAGCTGACATCTTCTTTACTAGAAGCCATGGAAACCCAATGTGTAATGGGAAGTAAACCATATTTACGACCAAAACACACATTAGCATCCACATATCCCCCCCAAAAAACGCACTATTGACAGAGACACACTGACGTGGAGCAGATGTACAAACGCAGACAGAGACACAGACCCAATATGCTCACGCCCAGATGCCCACACATACACAAACAGCAGACACAAACACAAAATAACAACAGCAGAATTACAGGCGTGAGCATTATCCAGATCTCAAAAACATCTGTACCTGTCTGAATCTACGGTTCAGGTTTCTGTTACATTACTGATATATTAACTATATTATAAGTGCTGAAGCTGGAGTAAACTCAAAATACGTTTTCCCACAGCTGCTTACAATTACCGCAATACATGTTTTTTTTTGCATATTATTCACAGTATTATTATCATGGAATAGAATTAATGTTATTAAGCATATCTAACAACCCTAGTCAATTATGCTTGCCTTTGGTGTGTAACTAAGTCAAACTTAATTTGTAGGATTTAGGCCTTATGACTTATTACATTTGACCAAATAGTATCCAGATACAGTGTGGGTGCCAGAGGGAAAGAGGCATCCATGATGTGCTCTCTTATGTCCCTTCCATACAGCCCAGTGCACCCCAGTCCTTACAGAACTAAGTTCCATCTCTTTCTCTCGCTTTCTAAATCATCACTGATCTCATTGCTGCATAGCGCAATCATCCACTCTTTTAATAACATTATTGCTATTGCACACTGTCAGTGTTTAGTGGATCCAAGAGCAGATAACACCGCTGTGTTTCTGTGTGTGTCTAGAAGGTTATTTCCCGATTGGGTTGCTCTGACAAAGTTGTTTTGGCTGTTGTCATAACTAAAGTATTGGCTTGGCACCAAGCAAGGCTTCTCTCACTGCATCCGCTAAAACATGACCTGTGACTGGCGGGCTGAAAACAGAGAAGAGAAAGAGTCCAAAACTCAGCGCTGTTCATTAGGACCCACATCTGGCCCTGTGGCTGTAGTTCAGCAGAAGTGTTGAGGTGTGTAATCTTGATTAATCTTTCAGTGTTTGTCACTCTGTTTAAGGCATGTGTTGTTTTACAGGGGAATCTGCTGTGTTTTATAGTGCTGTGACCAATGCCTATCTCGTCTAATGTCTAGTCCCTACAATTGTATCTGAGTCTGTCTGCTCTGGCTAGCTGACACTAGAACTCGCTCCTCTCCTGCCAGGAGACTGTTTTGTCTTCATATCTGTTCGTAACTAATAACTGCAATCTAAATTGGGCTGTTTCTCAATTTATAACTTAGAAGAAAGTTCTCAGATTTGTTAGATTTATATGCACACTCCCGTTATCAGAGCATGTCATCTGTTTGTGAATGTGGATGTTTGAGGTTGTGTATTACATACCCCCTCTCTCTCTCTCTCTCTCTCTCTCTCTCTCTCTCTCTCTCTCTCTCTGTCTCTCTCTCTCTCTCTCTCTCTCTCTCTCTCTCTCTATCTATCTATCTATCTATCTACAGAGGTGAGGATGTGGCTGTTTGTGGCTGTGGCTTTTCTTTGCCAGTGTGTGGTTGGTCAGCAGGTGGAGGCCAAGGTGAAAGGAGCTCCGCCTCGTCTGATCTGCAGTGTTCTGGGGTTACCAGGGAGACCAGGTAAACCTGGGCCAAACGGGCCTCCAGGGGAAAATGGGAATATGGGAATCCCAGGAAGAGACGGAAGAGATGGCAGGAAGGGAGAGAAAGGAGAGAAGGGTGAAGCAGGTACAGTACTGACCTTGTATAACTCCAAAACACATATTCACACAGCTCACATATTGACTCATACTGTATATTTACGTATTGTCTACATTAGCTCTATCAACATGTAATACAATACATGGCCTGATTTGGCAGTATCACCACAACATTGATTGGAGTCCACCTGTGATGAATTCAATTGATTGGACATGATTTGGAAAGGCACACACCTGTCTAAATGAGGTCCCACAGTTGAGAGTGCATGTCTGAGCAAAAAACAAAGCCATGGGGTTGAAGGAATTGTCTGTAGAGCTCCGAGACAGGATTGTGGCCTCCATTATTCTTAAATGGAAGAAGTTTGGAACTACCAAGACTCTTCTAGAACTGGCTGCCTGGCCAAACTGAGCAATTGGGGGAGGGAGGTGACCAAGAATCCAAACTGAGCATTCGGAGGAGAAGGGCCTTGGTCAGGCAGGTGACCAAGAACCCAATGGTCACTCTGATAGAGCTCCAGAGTTCCTCTGTGGAGATGGGAGAACCTTCTAGAAGGACAACCATCTCTGCAGCACTCCACCAATCAGGCCTTTATGGTAGAGTGGCCAGATGGAAGCCACTCCTCAGTAAAAGGATCAACCCGCTTGGAGTTTGCTAAAAGGCATATAAAGACTCTCAGAACATGATTAACATGTTCTCTGGTCTGATGATACCAAGATTGAACTCTTTGGCCTGAATGCCAAGCGTTACGTCTGGAGGAAACCATCCCTACCGTGAAGCATGGTGGTGGCATGTTGGGATGTTTTTCAGTGGCAGGGACTGGGAGACTAGTACAGAGCGGAGCAAAGTACAGGGAGATCCTTGATGAAAACCTGCTCCAGAGCGCTCAGGACCTCAGACTGGGGCGAAGGTTCACTTTCCAGCAGGACAACGACCCTAAGTACACAGCCAAGATAATGCAGGTTGGGCCACTCAATGTCCTTGAGTGGCCCAACCAGAGCCCGGACTTGAACCCGATCGAACATCTCTGGAGAGACCTGAAAATAGCCGTGCAACAACGCTCCCCAACTAAACTAACAGAGCTTGAGAGGATATGCAGAGAAGAATGTGAGAAACTCTAAAAATACAGGTGTGCCGTTACTCAAGGCTGTAATCGCTGACAAAGGTGCTTCTACAAAATACTGAGTAAAGGGTCTGAATACAAATGTGATATTTAAGTTTTTTATTTTTTATACATTTGCAAAAATGCATGTTTTTTTCATTATGGTGTGTGTATATTGTGTGTATATTGATGAGGGGGGAAAAGTATTTAATGCACTTTAGAATAAGGCTGTAAATTAACAAAATGTGAAAAAATGGAAGGGGTCTGAATACTTTCCGAATGTACTGTATGTCTTACACAGCCATATATTACCAGGCAGACCATGAGCCAGACAGATAAAGTTATGTGTGGTTTAAATCAAAATTTGTGTGTGAGGTGTGGTTTAAATCCAAGATTTCTATGTGTCTGAGCTTCCCAGGCAGTTTCCCTTATTTGGGGTGTGTTTATATTTTCCCCACTGTTTAGATGCCTGTTTCTCCTGCTTTGGAGTGATTCAGTCTAAGACATTATACGGGTCAGCGCTGCCATAGAAGCTGAAACAAAGTTAAGTCACTGCCTCTGTTAGTGTCATCCAAGTACTTCATGGCTTTAAGTCAAGTACTTGAGACATGAGCTCCCCTAAATGCAACAAAAGTCAAATTTGATGGGATCTCTAACCATTCTCATATTTGTTTCAAATCAAATTTTGGACTGCTACAGTGGTAAAAATGAAAATAAAAGCTTTTTCTAAATTAAACGAACAACCCCACCTTCCGTGTCATCCTTAAAACCAGTTACAGTGTTGGTTCAGGTTATTTCAATCGCATTCATCTCTCTGTTTCTCTCTCTGTATGTCTTGAGTTTTCTAGCAAACTATCAACATTGTATTGACTAGGTCCAGCCCGCTAGCAACTTGCAACATTATCAACTCCCAGCTATAACCTGACGTTCTGAGAACCATATGTTTCCTAGAGCTTGGTGAGAGCGTGGTTGTCCTATGGTTATTTTTTTTTACAACCTTACCACAACTCTCTGGGAATGGTGCAGTATAGTTGATGAGCTCTTCCGAGAACGTTAAGAAACAACGTTCTTCTGTGGGAATTTCAGTACTTCAGCATAACGTTTCCTATAGGTTTCCTCATAGTTCTATTTAAAGTCATATTCTCAAATTATTCAGAGAACGTTAAGAAAACTATTCACAAAAAGCAAAGGAACACTTTAGTAACGTTCAGAGAACTTTCTAATAATATTATTTAAAACCATATACATTCCGTTCTCAGCGTCAACAAAACTCTCTATCTGCTGTCTTCTTATGTGTGTTCAGGTGTGTTGGCCGCACCCTCTAATTGGCCACACCTGATCTTAATGAGTCCTTGTTTCCTTTGAAATTGGGTCTTTTTGAATAGACTAAAATGAATAGCTATGTATGAGTTAAAAACCATGGCATGCTAGCTCCGTCTTGGTGGCACAGTGGACTTTGATAGCGAACAGAAGATCATAGGTTTGAATCTCACTGACTCTATGCCACAATAAAAAATACATGTGTTTGATTGATTAATGCCTAAGCAAATAACATTTTATGTTTCCTATCTGTGCTTGGAGTTCATAAAAGTTAACACAAACTAAGCTAGCAGTGTTATTGAAACATCCTCTCAGAACATTATTCCAAAAACTTTCAGGGAACCATAGTAAAATGTTCTCAGAACCTCCATGCAACCTAAAAATAAACATTCCCAGAACAGGAAAAATGTTCACTTCAGTTCTCAGAACATTTACAAAACTTTTAATTTGACCAGTCAGGAAACTTATGGCTTCGTTCACAGAACCAATGGGAAACCAAAAGCATACGTTCCTACAACTTCCAAGGAAACAAAAGTGCTAGCTCAGCTGGGTCCAGCACCCTAGCGACCTTGCAACATTGTTTCAACTTGGCCCTCACAGTTTCCCACGCCAATGAGCTCAGGACAGACAATTTCTTTATACAAAATGGTTCATTTGTCAGCAAGAAGCATCAATTCATTCAGGCTACAAGAGTTTATGCCTAATGACAATTGCGGAATGTCATTACACTTTTTGCTGATAGCTGAATTTGCTGATCGCTACTGTACTTTATTGAGTAAAAGTTTACTTGCTATGCCTGCGATACGTGGTTGTCCCACCTAGCAATCTTAAGATTAATACATTAACAGTAAGTCGCTCTAGATAAGAGCAGTGGTGGTGTAACAGTTTTCCTCCTCCTCTTCGTCTGAGGAGGAGGGGCGAGAAGGATCGGAGGACCAAGATGCGGCGTGGTAAGTGTTCATGATGTTTATTTTAAAGACAAACTGAACACTAAAATACAAAAACAATAAACGTAATGTGAATAACTGAAACCGAAAACAGTCTCGTGTGGTGAACAGACACGGAAATAAACACCCACAAACAAACAGTGAAACCCAGGCTACCTAAGTATGATTCTCAATCAGAGACAACTAATGACACCTGCCTCTGATTGAGAACCATACTAGGCCGAAACATAGAAATCCCAAAATCATAGAAAAACAAACATAGACTGCCCACCCCAACTCACGCCCTGACCATACTAAATAACGACAAAAGAAAGGAAATAAAGGTCAGAACGTGACAGCACCCCCCCCCCAAAGGTGAGGACTCCCCCCCAAAGGTGGAAAAAGTACTCTGTTATACTTGTGTAAAGGTAAAGATAACTTTATATAAAATTACTAAAGTAAAAGTGAAAGTCAACCAGTAAAATACTACTTGAGTAAAAGTCTAAAAGTATTTGGTTTTAAATATACAGTCGAAGTCGGAAGTTTACATACACTTTGGTTTGGAGTCATTAAACTCGTTTTTCAACCACTCCACAAATTTCTTGTTAAAAAAACTATAGTTTTGGCAAGTCGGTTAGGACATCTACTTTGTGCATGACACAAGTAATTTTCCAACAATTGTTATCAGGCAGATTATTTCACTTATAATTCACTGTATTCCAGTGGGTCAGAAGTTTTCATACACAAAGTTGACTGTGCCTTTAAACAGCTTGGAAAATTCAAGAAAATTATGTCATGGCTTTAGTAGCTTTTGATAGGCTAATTGACATCATTTGAGTCAATCGGAGGAGTACCTGTGGATGTATTTCAAGGCCTACCTTCAAACGCAGTACCTCTTTGCTTGACATCATGGGAAAATCAAAAGAAATCAGCCAAGACCTCAGAAAAAAATTGTAGACCTCCACAAGTCTGGTTCATCCTTGGGAGCAATTTCCAAACGCTTGAAGTGGTCCCACGTGGTACACGTTCACCTGTACAAACAATAGTATAAACACCATGGGACCACACAGCCGTCATAATGCTCAGAAAGGAGATGTGTTCTGTCTCCTAGAGATCAACGTACTTTGGTGCGAAAAGTGCAAATCAATCCCAGAACAACAGCAAAGTATCTTGTGAAGATGCTGGAGGAAACAGGTACAAAAGTATCTACAACCACAGTAAAACGAGTCCTATATCAACATAACCTGAAAGGCTGCTCTTCAAGGAAGAAGCCACTGCTCCAAACCCACCATTAAAAAGCCAGACTACGGTTTGCAACTGCACATGGGGATAGAAGATCGTACTTTTTGGCCATAATGACCATCGTTATGTATGGAGGAAAAAAGGGGAGGCTTACAAGCCGAAAAACACCATCCCAACCGTGAAGCACGGGGGTGGCAGCATCATGTTGTGGGGTGCTTTGCTGCAGGAGGGACTGGGGCACTTCACAAAATAGATGGCATCGTGAGGTAGGAAAATTATGTGGATATATTGAAGCATCATCTCAAGACATCAGTCAGGAAGTTAAAGCTTGGTCGCAAATGGATCTTCCAAATGGACAATGACCCCAAGCATACTTCCAAAGTTGTGGCAAAATGGCTTATGTACAACAATATCAAGGTATTGGAGTGGCTATCACAAAGTCCTGGCCTCGATTCTATAGAACATTTGTGGGCAGAACTGAAAAAGTGTGTGCGAGCAAGGAGGACTATAAACCTGATTCAGTTACACAAGCTCTGTCAGGAGGAATGGACCAAAATTCACACAACTTATTGTGGGAAGCTTGTGGAAGGCTACCTGAAATGTTTGACTCAAGTTAAACAATTTAAAGGCAATGCTACCAAATACTAATTGAGTGTATGTAAACTTTTGACCCACTTGGGAATGTGATGAAAGAAAAAAGCTGAAATAAATAATTCTCTCCACTATTATTTTGACATTTCACATTCTTAAAATAAAGTGCTGATCCTAACTGACCGAAGACAGGGAATTTTTACTAGGATTAAATGTCAGGTATTGTGAAAAACTGATTTTAAATGTATTTGGCTAAGGTGTATGTAAAATTCCGACTTCATCTGTACGTATGTAACAAAAGTAAATGGAATTGATAAAAATGTACCAAAAAAGTATCAAAAGAGTATCAAAAGTAAAAGTATCAATTGTTTCAAAATTCTTATATTAAGCAAACCAGATGGCACAATGTTCTTGTTTTTTTTATTGAGTGATAGCCAGGGGCACACTCCAACATTCAGACATAATTTCCAAATGAAACATTGGTGTTTAGTGAGTCCACCAGGTCAGAGGCAGTAGGGATGACCAGGGATGTTCTCTTGATATGCATGTGAATTGGACCATTTTCCTTTCAAAATGTAACGAACACTTTTGGGTGTCAGGGAAAATGTATGGAGTAAAAAGTACATTCTTTTCTTTAGGAATGTAGTGAAGTAAAAGTAAAAGTTGCCAAATGTATAGATACCCCAAAAAACTACTTAAGTAGTACTTTAAAGTATTTTTACTTAAGTACTTTACACCACTGGATAAGAGCATCAGCTGAATTACTAAACTGTTTCTTTCCCTTCATCAAATGGCGGGTGCACAGTGCACTGTTTGGACGCGCAGTTATCCTACTTTTTGAAGTGAATTGACAATCAGATGAAAACATCATGACAGGTTGTGTTTATGTCATATTAAAAGGTAAAACACGTTTACCCTGAAAATAAATGTCTTTACTATTAGGCCCATAAAAATAAAGCACATGCACAAACAGGAAGTACTTTGAAAAAAATAGAGACCCCAGGTATAATTAGCATTCTGGCTGTAAGATAAATCCTGCATTAGTATCAGATGCAAAACATACTATATCAATGACCCGTAAATGTCAGGCTCAAAGTACCTGTGTTCTGCATGATATTCTTTAACAGATTTACAGATTAAAAGGAACCGAGGTACGCAAATCCACACAGACGCATTCTCAGACACACACATCAGAATAGCACTCATTTTTGCCAACATTCAGTACATGCACACACATGCATCCTGTCTATTCTTTCCTAGCTCCAAGAAAATGTATTGTGTGATGGTTTGGTTTGATACAGTCACAGATCTCACCACACTGTACACCAGTCAGTGCAGCACTGTCTGTAGATTGTGGCTGGATTCCAAGGGTGACATAATAACCGAGGATGGATGTGAGGCACTGAGCCTATTCACTAATAGTATTATTGAACATGCACAGGGAATCATCTTACTAATATTACAAATAGGTCATCAATGCTGGTCTAAAGTGATACCCATAACTGTTATAGAATGTGTCAAAGGCAATACACAGCTCGAATTACAGTCAGTCTGATCGCCAACTTTATCTCTCTGTTTCAGGGGTAAAGGGGAAACTTGGCCCAACGGGTAAATGTGGCGAGCGGGGTGTCCGGGGTCCAGGGGGAAAGAGAGGTCCTGATGGAGAATGCGGGGACGGGGGCCGACCAGGGCCTCCAGGGCCCCTTGGGAAGAAAGGGGACAAGGGCCAGCGAGGACCACTGGGTACGGCAGGCATCTGCAGGTGTGGCAGCCTGGTGCCTAAAGCAGCCTTCTCTGTGGGAATCACCAGCAGTTACCCTGCTGAGAAGGAACCTATCAAGTTCAACAAGGTCCTCTTCAATGAGGGAGGCCACTACAACCCAGAGACGGGTAAGTTCATCTGCGCCTACCCGGGCACCTACTACTTCTCCTATGATATCACCCTGGCTAACAAACATCTGGCCATCGGGCTGGTGCAGAACGGGCAGTACCGCATCAAGACATTTGATGCCAATACAGGGAACCATGACGTGGCATCTGGGTCACTTGTGATGTTCCTGAACCCAGAAGACGAGGTGTGGCTGGAGATCTTCTTCAAGGACCAGAATGGCCTGTTTGCAGAAGCAGGGTGGTCTGACAGCCTGTTCTCTGGATTCCTGCTCTATGCAGACACAAACTACCTGGACTCACTAGCAGAGGACTACGCATAGTGACTTATAACACTCAATAAAAGGACTGAGAGGGCTGAGTTTGTAGCCTCCCCTTGACATATTTACAGTATCTATATTTCAGCATGTATTATTTATATACTATATAACTATGTGGGTGTACATGTATGCAAGCGTGTGTGTATGAGCTTATGTATTGTGGCGTGAGAAACATACATTTTTTAAATGTTTGTTTACAATGTTTGTTTGGAGAAAAATGTCTAAGTATCTCAAAGTGATATGTTTCATTAATAAAAGTAATGATATGCACTCAGTCAGTAATGAATCTACCCTGTACTCTCTTTTCAAAGTATTGAATAGTATTAGAGTTGAAAAATATTAGTGTTGAAGGCACAAGTACTATACAGCCAGTGCGGAGATATGACATACAGTTGAAGTCGGAAGTTTCAACTGTATATCAACTGTATAGTTTGCATACACCTTAGCCAAATACATATAAACTCAGTTTTTCACAATTCCTGACATTTAATCCAAGTAAAAATTCTCTGTCTTAGGTCAGTTAGGATCACCACTTTATTTTAAGAATGTGAAATGTCAGAATAATAGCAGAGAGAATGATTTATTTCAGCTTTTATTTCATTCATCACATTCCCAGTGGATCAGAGGCTTACATAAACTCAATTAGTACTTGATAGTGTTGCCTTTAAATTGTTTAATTTGGGTCAAACGTTTCAGGTAGCCTTCCACAAGTTGCCCACAATAAGTTGGGTGATTTTGGCCCATTCCTCCTGACAGAGCTTGTGTAACTGGGGTTACAGGATTTTATTTATTTTTTTATTTTAAAAACTATTCTACCTCTATTTAACCAGGTAGGCCAGTTGAGAACAAGTTCTCATTTACAACTGCGACCTGGCCAAGATAAAGCAAAGCAGTGTAACACAAACAACAACACAGAGTTACACATGGAATAAACAAATGTACAGTCAATAACACAATAGAAAAAAATATATATACAGTGTGTGCAAATGAGGTAAGATTAGGGAGGTATGGCAATAAATAGGCCGTAGTGGTGAAGTAATTACAATTTAGCAATTCAACACTGGAGTGATAGATGTGCAGAAGATTAAAGTGCAAGTAGAGATACTGGGGTGCAAAGGAGAAGAAAAAAAAAACAATACGGAGATGTGGTAGTTGGATGGACTATTTACAGATGGGCTATGTACAGGTGCAATGATCTGTGAGCTGCTCTGACAGCTGATGCTTAAAGTTCGTGAGGGAGATATAAGTCTCCAGCTTCAGTGATTCTTGCAATTCGTTCCATTAATTGGCAGTAGAGAACTGGAAGGAAAGGCAGCCAAAGGAGGAATTGGCTTTGGGGGTGAACAGAACGTGTCTCCTTCCTGAGCAGTATGATGGCTGTGTGGTGCCATGGTGTTTATACGTACTATTGTTTGTACAGATGAACGTGGGACCTTCAGGCATTTGAAAATTGCTCCCAAGGATGAACCAGACTTGTGGAGGTCTACAACGGTCTTTTGAGGTCTTTGGCTGATTTCCTTTGATTTTTCCATGATGTCAAGCAAAGAGGCACTGCATTTGAAGGTAGGCCTTGAAATACATCCACAGGTACACCTCCAATTGACACAAATTATGTTAATTAGCATATCAGAAGCTTCTAAAGCCATGACATAATTTTCTGGAATTTTCCAAGCTGTTTAAAGGCACAGTCAACTTTGTGTATGTAAACTTCTGACCCACTGGAGTTGTGATACAGTGAGTTATAAGTGAAATAATCTATCTGAAAACAATTGGTGGAAAATTACTTATGTCATGCACAAAGTAGATGTCTTAATTGACATGCCAAAACTATAGTTTGTTAACAAGAAATTTATGGAGTGGTTGAAAAATGAGGTTTAATGACTCCAACCTAAGTGTATGTAAACTTCACACTTCATCTGTAAATGCTTAATACCAAGAGTGTAATGTAACACATTTTAGAATATATGATATAAATGCTCAATACCGAGAGTGTAATGTAACACATTTTAGAATATATGATATAAATGCTCAATACCAAGAGTATAATGTAACACATTTTAGAATATATGATATAAATGCTCAATACCAAGAGTGTAATGTAACACATTTTAGAATATATGATTTAATGCTCAATACCAAGAGTGTAATGTAACACATTTTAGAATATATGATATAAATGCTCAATACCAAGAGCGTAATGTAACACATGTTAAAGTTATCATTGGAAACTGACTGTAATAAACCAGATCGTCCCTATCAGCACAATCATTACCCCCTTTACTCTCTCTATAATATCCCAGCAAAACACTAGAGATATGGCAGATAGTCGGACTCTGCAGCCAAGTAATCAAGTCATCTAATTCTACTACCTATAGATTATCATTGTGGTCTGGTCCAGCTGATTGAGAGCAGTATGTGTTGAAATCTTCCCCATGTGTTTTTTGGCATGATTTCAATATTTTTTGAAGAATTTATGTTCCTGTTATCTTGTTTACCATCAGAGAATATTGCTTCTCTCATCACATAAAAAGTATGCAGGTGATTATGGAGTAGATGTTAGCTCATAAAAATGGAAATAAATCTGTACAGACATGAGGGATGTGTGTGTGTGTGGGGGGGGGGGACCAGGACAATTCAGTTGAACTCACTCAGTTTAGCTCAACGCTGATTGTCTATTATTATTATTGTTTATTTTTTATCAAGAGAAGCCAAATGGCTTCCCTTGCATTCAATGCTACGGTTGGCAACAATGTCATACAACAGACAGCATCAGACAGATGGCCTACACATACTGAGTCAGAGGGATGCTGTTTCGCTCGCTCAGATACATTTACCTCTTGTGAACTAAAAGAAAATGGTTAAACAAAGAGAGATGAAAGATAAATTATTTTATTTTTTTCCTTAGAATTTTTTTTGTTATTCTCTGGGTAGAAAAATCTAGCTAGCTAGCTCAGCCATTCATTGGCTAGGCATTCAGAAGCTGGGCAGAAGGCCTTTGCCATTCAACTGTATTAGAGCCGAATTTTGGAGTGTTGTGGAAGCAACCAGTCACATTTTGACTTGCAATGGGTGGGACCATTTAAAAAAGAAAGTGACGTGTCTAGGCCTTCTACTGAATGCGCAAGAGAAAATAATCAGTGGCGCAAGCAGTAGTTTTCCCACGCTAAAGCTAGTAATGCTAGCTAGATTTTGTTGTTGTAGTGTGACAATGGCGACAGTGGCTACTGCAGCTGTTATGAACTTCAAGGTGGATGTTGTTGGTCATTTTTTTGTAATGTCTACTGTTTGCTGATGATCTGGTGCTTCTATCCCCAACCAAAGAGGGCCTGTAGCAGCACCTAGATCTTCTGCACAGATTCTGTCAGACCTGGGCCCTGACAGTAAATCTCAGTAAGACAAAAATAAATACAAATACAAATTCCATCGAGACAGCATTGCCCAAGAGCAGCCAAAAAACTACTTGAGTCAGTTATAGAACCCATTGCCCTAAATATTCAGAGGATCTCTTCCGTCACTAAAGCAGTCACCCCAAAAACAAGCTGAGTATCTGGATGTGTGTACAAAACACTGCAGGAGATATTTAGGGGTCATTTTAGTGTCCTTTGCTAACAACCCCAGCAAAGGACTTCAGTCGTATTCGTCTGAACAGGTTGCAGAGGGAGGATCCACAGCTGTTGCGGGCCTGCCATGAGAGTGGTGTTCAGTACAAGGACCTTGATCTGCCCAGAAAACTCACTTTGTGAGTGGACCCAGGGGAGGTGTGCTGCAGGTATGGAGAGAAGAACCATGCTTTCACGGTGGCCAGTTACTTTAGTGAAGAGAATGTGACTAAGAAGGTGACCAGCGCTGTGGAGAGGGTGACGTCTGACTACCACTCTGGTTCATCCTCAGATGAGGATAGTAGTCTCAGCGAAACCTGTCTTCCCCCTACCTTCCCCCAAAATTGCCACACATAGCAGGTAATCTACCCAGCTGCTTCTTTGTGGAGTCCTCCAGTGCCCAAGCAGGAGAAGATGGGGCCTGATAAAGGACATAACGGCCTTCCATGTCCTCCTCACTATGGCTTCAGACCCCAAGACAGAACGACCCAACCCTTCAGACACAACGGCTGGGCTCTGCCTGGCCAGAAAGGGGGGCACGGATACTGGGGTGGTACTCCAGGCCAGGCTTACTGTTAGGGGCGGCAGGGTAGCCTAGTTGTTAGAGCATTGGAATAGTAACTGAAAGGTTGCAAGTTCAAATCCCCGAGCTGATAAGGTCGTTCTGCCACTGAACAGGCAGTTAACCCACTGTTCCTAGGCCGTCATTGAAAATAAGAATTTGTTCTTAATTAACTGACTTGCCTAGTTAAATAAAGGTTTAAAAAAATAAAAAAATAAAAAGGGACCACTATAGCAAGTGTTGACCTTAGTATTAACTTGTTCCAGGTGCACAGGTTCCCTGAGCTGTTGATGGTAACCACTAGAGCAAGCAATAGTTCATGGGCGGTAGGTTGCCTAGCTGTTAAGAGCGTTGGGCCAGTAACCGAAAGAAAAATCTATTAATGTGCAAGGCACTTAACCCTAATGGCTCTGGATACGAGCATCTGCTAAATGACTAAAATGTAAATACAAGTAATGCATAGTATAAATAAAAATGACACTTAGGCCCTAATGCACACAGTAAAAACAGAAACATTAAGTAAGACCCCAAAGGCTGTGTTTACACAGGCAGCCCAATTTTGATGTTTTTTCCACTAATTGGTATTTTGACCAATCACATCAGATCTTTTTCAGAGCTGATCAGATAGGTCAAAAGACCAATTAGTGGGGAAAAAAGGTAATACTGCGTCTTTGAATGGCTCCATGCATTTGTCCAAACAGGTCTGGTCAGGGTTGATCTTTACGCATGGATGTTTACATATGTTGTTTTTATGTAATTGTAATATTGTATTGTAAATAACCTTTAGTATAAGTCTAAACAATATCAAAGTTTTTGAAAAATTAACATGCTGAGAGAACGACCGTGGTTTAGTTTCCTCAATCTTTGATCAGCAATAATTCACTAACGGAACCTCTAATATGATAACCGATAGCAAGACACGTGGTCAAATTAGGGAAATGCATGGATAAAAATGACAATCGATAAAAAAGTGCAAAGGATCACGCATGTTAAGCAAATACTATGTCTTAAGTGTCTAGAAGTAGCCTAAAGAGTCCTTCTTACTGTACATAATTATTGGACAGTGGCCTCGCTCATGCTTACAGAAGCTATGCGCCTTTACGTATCAGTTTGGACATCTCCTGCACTTTATTGATAGCTGGGAAATGCTTGACGATTCACAAAATACATTATGATAAAATATCATAATAAATGTGAAAAAGATTGCATTATAATACCACTGTATTGTCATATCTGATACACCAACTGAAATATACTATTCACCATCTGCCCACTGTTCATTCTGGCTAGATCTAAAGGTACAGGGGGAACATTAGGCCAGTGGAGGCTCCTTAGGGGAGAAAGAGAAGGACCCTCCTCCTCAGTGAATTTCATAAAATGTTTAATAGTGAAGCATTTAAAAAGTTATCCTTTTTATATAAAACTATACTAAATATATTCACGTCACCAAATAATTGTTTATAACACACTGTTTTGCAATGAAGGTCTACAGTAGCCTCAACAGCAATCTGTAGGGTAGCACCATGGTGCATTTTTATTTTTATTTTTTTATTTCACCTTTATTTAACCAGGTAGGCTAGTTGAGAACAGGTTCTCATTTACAACTGCGACCTGGCCAAGATAAAGCATAGCAGTGTGAACAGACAACACAGAGTTACACATGGAGTAACCAATTAACAAGTCAATAACACAGTAGAAAAAAAGGGGAGTCTATATACAATGTGTGCAAAAGGCATGAGGAGGTAGGCGAATAATTACAATATTGCAGATTAACACTGGAGTGATAAATGATCAGATGATCATGTACAGGTAGAGATATTGGTGTGCAAAAGAGCAGAAAAGTAAATAAATAAAAACTGTGGGGATGAGGTAGGTGAAAATGGGTGGGCTATTTACCAATAGATTATGTACAGCTGCAGCGATCGGTTAGCTGCTCAGATAGCTGATGTTTGAAGTTGGTGGGGGAGATAAAGGTCTCCAACTTCAGCGATTTTTGCAATTCGTTCCAGTCACAGGCAGCAGAGTACTGGAACGAAAGGCGGCCGAATGAGGTGTTGGCTTTAGGGATGATCAGTGAGATACACCTGCTGGAGCGCGTGCTACGGATGGGTGTTGCCATCGTGACCAGTGAACTGAGATAAGGCGGAGCTTTACCTAGCATGGCCTTGTAGATGACCTGGAGCCAGTGGGTCTTGCGACGAATATGTAGCGAGGGCCAGCCGACTAGAGCATACAAGTCGCAGTGGTGGGTAGTATAAGGTGCTTTAGTGACAAAACGGATGGCACTGTGATAAACTGCATCCAGTTTGCTGAGAAGAGTGTTGGAAGCAATTTTGTAGATGACATCGCCGAAGTCGAGGATCGGTAGGATAGTCAGTTTTACTAGGGTAAGCTTGGCAGCGTGAGTGAAGGAGGCTTTGTTACGGAATAGAAAGCCGACTCTTGATTTGATTTTCGATTGGAGATGTTTGATATGGGTCTGGAAGGAGAGTTTGCAGTCTAGCCAGACACCTAGGTACTTATAGGTGTCCACATATTCAAGGTCGGAACCATCCAGTGTGGTGATGCTAGTCGGGCATGCGGGTGCAGGCAGCGATCGGTTGAAAAGCATGCATTTGGTTTTACTAGCGTTTAAGAGCAGTTGGAGGCCACGGAAGGAGTGTTGTATGGCATTGAAGCTCGTTTGGAGGTTAGATAGCACAGTGTCCAATGACGGGCCGAAAGTATATAGAATGGTGTCGTCTGCGTAGAGGTGGATCAGGGAATCGCCCGCAGCAAGAGCAACATCATTGATATATACAGAGAAAAGAGTCGGCCCGAGAATTGAACCCTGTGGCACCCCCATAGAGACTGCCAGAGGACCGGACAGCATGCCCTCCGATTTGACACACTGAACTCTGTCTGCAAAGTAATTGGTGAACCAGGCAAGGCAGTCATCCGAAAAACCGAGGCTACTGAGTCTGCCGATAAGAATATGGTGATTGACAGAGTCGAAAGCCTTGGCAAGGTCGATGAAGACGGCTGCACAGTACTGTCTTTTATCGATGGCGGTTATGATGTCGTTTAGTACCTTGAGTGTGGCTGAGGTGCACCCGTGACCGGCTCGGAAACCAGATTGCATAGCGGAGAAGGTACGGTGGGATTCGAGATGGTCAGTGACCTGTTTGTTGACTTGGCTTTCGAAGACCTTAGATAGGCAAGGCAGAATGGATATAGGTCTGTAACAGTTTGGGTCCAGGGTGTCTCCCCCTTTGAAGAGGGGGATGACTGCGGCAGCTTTCCAATCCTTGGGGATCTCAGACGATATGAAAGAGAGGTTGAACAGGCTGGTAATAGGGGTTGCGACAATGGCGGCGGATAGTTTCAGAAATAGAGGGTCCAGATTGTCAAGCCCAGCTGATTTATACAGGTCCAGGTTTTGCAGCTCTTTCAGAACATCTGCTATCTGGATTTGGGTAAAGGAGAACCTGGAGAGGCTTGGGCGAGGAGCTGCGGGGGGCCGGAGCTGTTGGCCGAGGTTGGAGTAGCCAGGCGGAAGGCATGGCCAGCCATTGAGAAATGCTTGTTGAAGTTTTCAATAATCATGGATTTGTCGGTGGTGACCGTGTTCCCTAGCCTCAGTGCAGTGGGCAGCTGGGAGGAGGTGCTCTTGTTCTCCATGGACTTCACAGTGTCCCAGAACTTTTTGGAGTTGGAGCTACAGGATGCAAACTTCTGCCTGAAGAAGCTGGCCTTAGCTTTCCTGACTGACTGCGTGTATTGGTTCCTGACTTCCCTGAACAGTTGCATATTGCTGGGACTGTTCGATGCTATTGCAGTCCGCCACAGGATGTTTTTGTGCTGGTCGAGGGCAGTCAGGTCTGGAGTGAACCAAGGGCTGTATCTGTTCTTAGTTCTGCATTTTTTGAACGGAGCATGCTTATCTAAAAGTGTGAGGAAGTAACTCTTAAAGAATGACCAGGCATCCTCAACTGACGGGATGAGGTCAATGTCCTTCCAGGGTACCCGGGCCAGGTCGATTAAAAAGGCCTGCTCACAGAAGTGTTTTAGGGAGCGTTTGACAGTGATGAGGGGTGGTCGTTTGACTGCGGCACCATAGCGGATACAGGCAATGAGGCAGTGGTCGCTGAGATCCTGATTGAAGACAGCGGAGGTGTATTTGGAGGGCCAGTTGGTCAGGATGACGTCTATGAGGGTGCCCTTGCTTACAGAGTTAGGGTTGTACCTGGTGGGTTCCTTGATGATTTGTGTGAGATTGAGGGCATCTAGCTGAGATTGTAGGACTGCCGGGGTGTTAAGCATATCCCAGTTTAGGTCACCTAACAGAACAAACTCTGAAGCTAGATGGGGGGCAATCAATTCACAAATGGTGTCCAGGGCACAGCTAGGAGCTGAGGGGGGTCGGTAGCAGGCGGCAACAGTGAGCGACTTATTTCTGGAGAGAGTAATTTTCAGAATTAGTAGTTCGAACTGTAGCCAGAGGACAGCTAGTTTCTGTCCTCCTCTGGTTACATTGACTTCAATACAAAACCTAGGAGGATAGTGGTTCTCACCCCATTCCATAGACTTACACAGTAATTATGACAACTTCCGGAGGACATCCTCCAACCTATCATAACTCTTGCAGCATGAACTGACATGTTGTACCCCCAATCAAAGGATCAGAGAATGACTCTAGTAATGAAAGCATAAGCTTCAGATAGCTAGCACTGCAGTGCATAAAATGTGTTGAGTAGGTGACTTAGAGAAAGACAATAGTTGAACAGTTTTTAACAAATTAATTTCTTCAAAAATGAGAGGCAAAGAGAGAAAGAAAGAGATAGCTACATGTTGTATTTTTTTAACTTTCACTTCCACTTAGCTAGCGAATGCTTCACTGTGGGAACCACACATGCGGAGATAATCTGTTCACGTCTTCTGAGTTTCACAAAGACATGGCGGTTGGAACCGAAAATCTAAAATTTGGACTCTTCAGACCAAAGGACAGATTTCCACCGGTCTAATGTCCATTTCTCATGTTTCTTGGCCCAAGCAAGTCTCTTATTATTATTAGTGTCCTTTAGTAGTGGTTTCTTTGCAGCAATTCGACCATGCAGTCTCCTGTGAACAGTTGATTTTAAGATGTCTGTTACTTTAACTCTGTGAAGCATTTATTTGGGCTGCAATCTGAGGTGCAGTTAATTGCCGCTTTTTGAGGCTGGTAACTCTAATGAACTTATCTTCTGCAGCAGAGGTAACTCTGGTTCTTCCTTTCCTGTGGCGGTCCTCATGAGAGCCAGTTCCATTATAGTGCTTGATGGTTTTTGCGACTGCACTTTCCGCATTGACTAACCTTCATGTCTTAAAGTAATGATGGAACTGTTGTTTCTCTTTGCTTATTTGAGCTGTTCTTGCCATAATATGGACTTGGTCTTTTACCAAATAGGGCTATCTACTGCATACCACGCCTACTTTGTCACAACACAACTGATTGGCTCAAATGCATTAAGAACGACACAAATTCCACATAAATTTTAACAAGAAACACCTGATAATTGAAATACATTCCAGGTGACTACCTCATGAAGCTGGTTGAGAGAATGCCAAGAGCGTGCAAACCTGTCATCAAGATAAAGGGTGGCTACTTTGAAGAATCTAAAATATAAAAGATATTGAGTTGTTTAACACTTTTTTTTGGTTACTACATGATTCCATATGTATTACTTCATGTAGAAAATAGTAAAAATAAAGAAAAACACTTGAATGAGTAGGTGTCCAAACTTTTGACTGATACTGTATATATTTTGTTATCTGTATTTGTCTGAAGAAATGTGTAGAGCACAACCACATTTTAGGCTATTTTGTCTTGTATTTTGTTTATCATTACATATGAGTGTGTTAGCTCTGGACTATACCTGATAGGAATGATTAACAACCCGCAAACTAAGACATAATACAGTTGTATATGTACCAAATCTGAAGCTCAGCCTCAACTGTGTTAATGTACTGTATAATTTAAAAAAATAATTAAGCAATAAAGCATGAGGGGGTGTGGCTAATATACCACAGCTAATGGCTGTTTTATGCATAATGCAGAGTGCCTGGATACAGCCCTTAACCATGGTATACAGTGCATTCGGAAAGTATTCAGACCCCTTTACTTTTTCCACATTTTGTTACGTTACAGCCTTATTCTAAAATGGATTGTAAATAATTCTCATGAATCTACTCACAATACCCCATAATGTCAAAGCAAATACATTTTGCAAATGTATAACTTTTTTTTGTATAACTTATTTACATAATTATTCAGACCCTTTGATATGAGACTCGAAATTGAGCATGCGGTTTCCATGGATCGTCCTTGAGATGTTTCTACATCTTAATTGGAGACCACCTGTGGTAAATTCAACTAATTGGACATGATTTGGAAAGACACACACCTGTCAATATAAGGTCTCACAGTTGACAGTGCATGTCAGAGAAAAAAACCAAGCCATGAGGTTGAAGGAATTGTCCGTAGAGCTCCGAGATAGGATTGTAATCAAGGCACAGATCTGGGGAAGGGTACCCAAAAATGTCTGCCGCATTGAAGGTCCCCAGGAACACAGTGGCCTCCATCATTCTTAAATGGAAGAAGTTTGGAACCACCAAGACTAACTAGAGCTGGCTGCCAGGCCAAACTGAGCAATCAGGGGAGAAGGGCGATGGTCAGGGAGGTGAGAGAGAACCGGATGGTCACTCTGGAGCTCTGTCAAGAGTTCCTCTGTGGAGATGGGAGAACATTCCAGAAGGACAACCATCTCAGCAGCACTCCACAAATCAGGACTTTATGGTAGTGGCCAGACAGAAGAAACTCTTCAGTAAAAGGAACATGACAGCCTGTTTGCAAAAAGGCACCTAAAGGACTCTCAGACCATGAAAAACACAATTCTCTGGTCTGATAAAATCAAGATTAAACCTTTTGGCCTGAATGCCAAGCATCAAGTATGGAGGAAACCTGGCACCATCCCTACAGTGAAGCATGGTGGTGGCAGTATTATGCTGTGGGGATGTTTTTCAGGGGCAGGAACTAGGAGACAAGTTAGGATCAAGGGAAAGATGAACAGAGCAAAGTACAGAGATTATTAATGAAAACCTGCTCCATAGCACTCAGGATCTCAGACTGGGGTGAAGGTTCACCTTCAACAGGACAACGACCTTAAGCACACAGCGTAGACAGCGCAGGAGTGGCTTCGGGACAAGTCTCTGAATGTCCGTGAGTGGCCCCATCTAGAGCCCGGACTTGAAACCGATCAAACATCTCTGGAGAGACCTGAAAATAGCTGTGCAGCGACGCTCCCTATCCGACCTGCCAGAGCTTGAGAGGATCTGCAGAGAATGAGAGAAACTCCACAAATATAGGTGTGCCAAGCTTGTAGTGTCATACCCAAGAAGACTCAAGACAGCAATCGCTGCCAAAGGTGCTTCAACAAAGTACTGAGTAAAGGGTCTGAATACTTATGTAAATATGTTTCCGTTTTTTATTTGTAATAAATTTGCACAAAAAAAGTTTTTGCTTTGTCATTATGGGGTAGTATTTGTAGACTGAGGTTTGGGGAAACATTTTAATCCATTTTAGAAAAAGGCATTAACATAACAAAATGTGGAAAAAGTCAATGGGTCTGAATACTTTCCAACTGTATGTATACGGGTCATATACCACAAACCCGAGGTGCCTTATTGCTATTATAAACTTGTTACCAATGTAATTTGAGGTGTTAGAAAAAGACCATGGCTTTTAGCCAATCAGCATTCAGGGCTCAAACCACCCAGTTTATAATGAACTTTATAAACTGGGTTGTTCTAGTCCTCAATGCTGATTGGCAGATAGCTGTGGTATATCAGACCGTATACAACGGGTATTTTTACTGCTCTAATTATGTTGGTAACCAGTTTATAATAGCAATAAGGCACCTCGGAGGTCTGTTGGATATGGCTAATATATTACGGCGAAGAGCTGAATACAGGCACGCCGCATTGCATCGTGATAAACAGCCCTTAGCCGTGGTATATTGGCAATTTACCACACCTCCCTGCCTTATTGCTTAATTATATGAAATACTACCATTGTTTGAATCCTCTAACACATACAGAAACACTTTTTTTTAAAGACAAGTTAATTTTATTGTTCTGCTTTTGAAATTGTACATAACCAATACGACTTCTCGAACAGGCCATGTCTCCTGACAATGGATGTGCTATGTATAGCAATCACAGTGGGTTTCACAGAGTAGGACTACTTTTCAAATTGGCTCCATTTGGTCATTCTATATCTCAGATTGTTTTGTAACCCTCTGCCCTGGGAGTGCTTATGTGAATGTGGGTGAATTTCACAGTCCTTACCATTGATTCAGTGAAGATCAGTGACAAAGGGAAAATACTTAAGTAAATATTAAAATCAGAACAATCAAATGTTTCCAGCCACAAAGGAAAAAGATAAGGAGCATTGTGAATTACATTTTAAAGGTTGATGGAGATATTGCATAAGGGTATTACCTGCAGCCAGAAACCACAATAACTCTTTATTCCTGAAATGCCTGTACCCATCTGACAATTCTACCAGGGAACTGACCACCAGGGTGACCTATATATTTTTTAATAGCCCACTATCTCTTAAAAACTTACAATCAACAAAATAAAACCTAGACAATCAGGCTCCCATTGATTTTGTTATTTTAGAGCATAAGAACACAATTAGCCATGTCAAAATACTTAGAATTGCAGGAAATTATCGTAACTGCAAAATGTTGTTTCAGCTCCATCCAAAATGTATACAATTGCAAGATATTACCTTTAAACCTTTCTGCCAAAATAATGTTCCACTCATTCTTTGGCCAGTGTAGGTTTTTACACCGCTCAATGGTGGGTCGCGCCTCAAGACACCTGGGTCTCAAAGCAACACAAAAAAGGGTGTTGGAACCCCTGATCTAATTTACATGGGTTGCCACTTGCCAGCATAAGAACCCGTCTTCACCATGAGCGGGCACACTACATGAAGGAACTCTTCAATAGCGTTATCATACATTTTTTTTATATATATACATAAACTGTTAAGAGGACCACAACCAATTTACCACTTTAAACTTTGTTGAATGTGTGTGGTCTCTGGTAGTGAAATGTGCAGCACCTTCAGATTCTTAACCGTCACTGACAAACCCCATTACGCTGCAACAGCATCTTCCACAGCGTGAATCACCACTATTTACAACAAATGAATATTTAAAAATGTCAGCTGTGTGTAATAAGAAATCATTTAGTGGGTGCTTATTTTCCTATGAAGGGACCTCACATCACAACAGTGAATAATCTGATGTTTCTGACTACTCTATTTTCAATAAACCAAGTAAGACTACAATAATCGCAAATTGGTGATCTAAAACAAGCAAGTAGGAGCAGAGGAGGTGGAACTAGTCAGAAACGACAGGATACCGGTTGTACAGAAACAAGTACTAGGTGCTCACGTATACCAAGTGTAAAACAAATCACCTTCTCAAAACCACAAAAATTAGGAACCAGAATATACATTTGCAGATACTTCATCCAACACCCATATATTTTATTTTCTAAATTAGTGTTTCCAAGAAATACAGATAGAAATGGCAATGTAAGGAATCTACTTTTTACTTAACATTTCATGTAGAAACTATCTGAAGTGACAAAATACAACAAATGGCATGTTCCCAGGTGAGGATTAAAGTGCAGATGGGGGGGGGGGGGTTTCATAGAAAGTAAGGTTAGGTCAAAGGTCACTCTCCAGAGCGGCAGCAGGCCCTGAAGCCACACTGCAGGTTCTGGCAGCCGCTGGCCGTATCAGCATGGGGACCTGCAGAGGGAGGCCACAGTCAGAACAGTCAATCGCTCACTCATAGTACTGCTGTGCCCATTCGTTTTACCTTGCCGGTGCACCAGCTGGGCGGAGTTTGCACTTCAGGGACAATGGAATGGTCTCAAATTCCAGTGGCCTGGTCAAGTTAAAACCAATGCACCTATTAACAGAAAATTTAACTCCTCCCAAGTAGGGCTACTGCCCACTCTTCGATCTCAAAAGGTACTGTTTACACAATGGAGTTAAACATTAAGTTATGACACTCAACAGTAAATGTATTTCGTCGACTAGCTACCTAAAGGCCCACTTACCTTGCACCTCACAAGAGCAGCAGGACTGTTACATAAGAAACTTACACTGGGAAATGTGCTGGACAGCCAGGTGAGGTTAGGTATGATTGTTATAACAGAGGGTTATCGATTCACATTCATTATTTGTCTTGCTGGATAAGCCCCATAGAGATTCTTTAATCCTGCCACCAAATTGGGGCGGCAGGGTAGCCTAGTGGTTAGAGCGTTGGACTAGTAACCGAAAGGTTGCAAGTTCGAATCCCCGAGCTGACAAGGTACAAATCTGTTGTTCTGCCCCTGAACAGGCAGTTAACCCACTGTTCCTAGGCCGTCATTGAAAATAAGAATTTGTTCTTAACTGACTTGCCTAGTAAAATAAAGGTAAAATTAAAAAAATTCACATAGAAATGAGAGTTATATACACCACCGTTCAAAAGTTTGGGGTCACTTGTTTTGGAAATGTCCTTGTTTTGGAAAGAAAATCACATTTTTTATCCATTAAAATAACATCAAATTGTATTTCTGATCAGTGTAGACATGGTTAATGTTGTAATGGCACGTTGTGTTAGCTAATCTAAGTATCATTTTAAAAAGGATAATTGATCATTAGAAAACCCTTTTGTAATTATATTAGCACAGCTGAAAACTGAAGAAGCAATAAAACTAAATTCTTTAGACTAGTTGAGTATGAGCATTTATGGGTTTGATAACAGGCTCAAAAATGGCCAGAAACAAAATAACTTTCTTCTGAAACTTGACAATCTATTCTTGTTCTGAGAAATGAAGGCTATTCCAAGTGAGATATTGCCAAGAAACTGTAGATCTCGTACAACTCTGTACTACTCCGTTCACAGAACAGCGCAAACTGGCTCTAACCAGAATAGAAAGAGTGGGAGGCCCCGGTGCACAACTGAGCAAGAGGACGAGTACATTAGAGTGTCTAGTTTGAGATGCCTCACAAGTCCTCAACTGGCAGCTTCATTAAATAGTACCCGCAAAACACTAGTCTCAACGCCAACAGTGAAGAGGCAACTCCGGGATGCTGGCCTTCTAGGCAGAGTTTCACTGTCCAGTGTATTATTTTGCCCATCTTAATCTTTTCTTTTTATTGTCCAGTCTGAGATATGGATTTTTATCAACTCCGCCTAGAAGGCCAGCATCCCGGAGTCACCCCGGATTTTTTCCCATTCTTCAAGGCAAAACTGCTCCAGCTCCTTCAAGTTGGATGGGTTCTGCTGGTGTACAGCAATCTTGAAGTCATACCACAGATTCTCGATAGGAATGAGGTCTGGGCTTTGACTAGGCCCACCACTAAAATGTTGCTTTAGCAGTATGATTAGGGTCATTGTCCAGCAGAAATGTGAACCTCCGTCCCAGTCTCAAATGTCTGAAAGACTGAAACAGGTTTTCCTCAAGAGAGTTTCCCTGTATTTAGCGGCATCCATCATTCCTTCCTTCTGACCAGTTTCCCAGTCCCTGCCGATGAAAAACATCCCCACAGCATGATACTGCCACCACCATGGTGTTCTCTGGGTGATGAGAGGTGTTGGGTTTGCGCCAGACATAGCGTTTCCCACAAGCCTTTTGGCGAACACCAACTTCGATATAGGGGGCGCTCTTAACTTTTGGATTAAAAAAACGTTACCGTTTTAAACAAGATACTTTGTCACGAAAAGATGCTCGACTATGCATATAATTGACAGCTTTGGAACGAAAACACTGATGTTTCCTAAACTGCAAAGATATTGTCTGTGAGTGCCACAGAACTAATGCTACGGGCGAAACCAAGATTACATTTCATACAGGAAATGCCCCAGATTTTGAATGCGCTGTGTTCCAATGTCTCCTTATATGGCTGTGAATGCGCCAGGATTGAGCCTACACTTTGTCGTTTCCCCCAGGTGTCTGCAGCATTGTGACGTATTTGTAGGCATATCATTGGAAGATTGTAGTCTCTTATGGTCATTTACCAGGTGTCCGCTTGGTGTCCTCCATCGAAATTATTGCGCAATCTCCAGCTGCGTGCACTTTTCCATTTGGTTCAGAGGAGAAAGGCAACTGCCACGAATTATTTATCATCGAATAGATGTTTAGAATCAATCCTCAAGGTGTTTTTCACAACGTTTGCCATGTTTCTGTCGATATTATGGAGTTAAATTGGAAAAATGTTTGGAGTTTTGGTGACTGAATTTGTTTTTTTTTGGTAGCAAAACGTGATGTACAAAACGGAGCGATTTCTCCTACACAAAGCATCTTTCAGGAAAAACTGAACATTTGCTATCTAACTGAGAGTCTCCTCATTGCAAACATCCGAAGTTCTTCAAAGGTAAATGATTTTATTTGAATGCTTTTCTGTTTTTTGTGAAAATGTTGCCCGCTAAATGCTACGCTAGCTATCAATACTCTTACACAAATGCTTGTTTTGCTATGGTTGAAAAGCATATTTTGAAAATCTGAGATGACAGTGTTGTTAAGAAAAGGCTAAGCTTGACAGTTAGCATATTTATTTCATTTGCGATTTTTATGAATAGTTAACGTTGCGTTATGCTAATGAGCTTGAGGCTATAACTGGATACAGGTTTTTTTCGTAGCCAAACGTGAACAAAACGGAGCAATTTGTCCTACACAAAAAATATTTTTTGAAAAACTGAACATTTGCTATCTAACAGAGTCTCATTGAAAACATCTGAAGTTCTTCAAAGGTAAATGATTTTATTTGAATGCTTTTCTTGTTTTTGTGAAAATGTTGCTGGCTGAATTCTAGGCTTATAGCTATGCTAGCTATCAATACTCTTACACAAATGCTTGTTTAGCTATAGTTCAATAGCATATTTTGAAAATCTGAGATGACCGTGTTGTTAACAAAAGTCTAAGCTTGAGAGCAAATATATTTATTTCATTTGCGATTTTCATGAATAGTTAACGTTGCGTTATGCTAATGAGCTTGAGGCTATAAATAGGATCCCGGATAAGGGATTGCTCGTCGCATGAAGTTAACATGCTACAGAGAGGCGCAGGATAACAGAGGCAGCAAGCCAACTGCATCACCATCATGTAGCATCACCTGGCATCAAACCATCTAACGCCTTGTTTCCCAAACTGTGGGTCGGGACCCACTTGTGGGTCGCAGCAGGGGTCCAGGTGGGTTGTGGAATTTCATTTTTTGTGCATAGCATTTTTATAGATTTGTTTAAATACAATTTCTTGAGGAAAAACATTTTCAGCGTAATTTCCAATAATCGTTCAGAATTTACAATCAATTTCTTAAAATGTTGGATCGTTGTCCCTATACCGGGACAGTTGTTGCTAATGTGGCTAGAATGACATAAGTAACAGCAAACTTTCCAGGACATAGACATGTCTTATATGGGCAGAAAGCTTAAATTCCTGTTAATCTAACTGAACTGTCTAATATTCAGTAATCTTGCTCTGATTTGTCATCCTGAGGTGTTAAATTCTTCTACATTAATTTCACATTTCCACAAACTTCAAAGTGTTGGTATCAGGAATATGCATATCCTTGCTTCAGGTCAGTTACATGTCATTTTAGACAGATATTGAAAAAAAAAAGAAAAAAAAAAGGGTTACTCTACATAATCGTTAATAAGAAGACCACAGTGGAAGTACGTTGTTAAACGTTGTTGTTTTAAATGCATTGTGTCCACATGTGGTTGTTTTGTGTTTGTATTGTAAAATAAATTACATTTAAAAAAATGTATCAACTTGTGCATCACTCATATCCTTGTATGAATACGTTGCCTGCTAAGAGGGTGTTTACCCACAGATTTCCCTAACGTTGTGCGTTTTGTGTGTGTGCGTTACCGTTGATGTTGTCGCAGTAGTAGAAGTGTTCATCATTGAGGGCAGGACAGGCTGACACCAGCTCCTGTAGCCCAACCTCAGTGATGAGGAGACATCCAGACAGGTTCAGATGCTCCAAGAGAGGAAGACCTCCACGCTGAGACAGCGCCCTGAAACACACACACACTTGGAGTATATAATACACAATCATTTGTACCTACTCACAGTCAATATCAGTAACACAAAAAAAGATTTACACAATTTATCCACAGGTATAATACATGTATGTTTGTCGTTTCTTTGAAGAACAGCATCCCAAACAGTTTTACCTCAAACCCAGGTCTGTAACCCGATAGCATCCAGAGAGGCTGAGGAATCTCAGCGAGCGTCGAGCGTCTGACTGATCAGTTCTGTTGTAAAGCTCCAGGCACCGCTGGCCCCCAGAGGAGCATTTAGTCCAAAACTCTGCCCCTGCACTGCCCCTGGTGGTGTAAGACAAACACTGCAGCCCTCCACAAGTCCTCAGGGCCATCTCACCAGTGCAGCAGGTTGAATGGCCACAGCAGGCCTCCCCAAGCCCATACTGCTGCTGCCAGTAGGAGGTGCTATAGCTTGTCCTGAGGCCCCGCCTCCTACTCCTCCTGCAGCAACACGAACCTCCTGGCTTCGTCACCACAAAGCCTCGCCCCTCAGGGGTAGACACTCCCCCGCGGCGGTTCCACTCTGCTGCATCCTCTATGTCGGCCAGCTCCGAAGGGTCCAGGACCCAGACCCTGGAGGGGCTGCTGCACCGTGTCCCCGTACGCTGCTTGAAGATCAGGGCCTGCCTGCTGCCCCCCATCAATTGGAGGATCCGCTCGTCCAGCAGACTAATGGGAGGCGGGCTCTTCAGAAGCTTGGCTTGCCGGTCAGATCGTTTCTGAGAAATGGACAGCTTCTTCAGGGTGTGGTCAGTGATCTTCTCACAGCCGGATAGGTCCAGGTGCTCAAGAGATGGACATGCCCCCAGAGATGACCAACTGACAGAAAATAAGTGAAAAGAAATCAAAACAATTAGAGGAGAAGAGAGACAAATTCAATAGTTAATCATAACCTGTAGTCTTCAGCATAATTGGTCTGGCTATGAATGGCATACCTGTCAAAGGCGGAGTCTGTGACATCAGTCTGAGTGAGGTCCAGGTGGGTGAGATTAGGACAGAGACTAAGGATCTGACGCACCTGTGACAGCAGACACATACAGCACCAGTTAAAGTTTGGACACACCTACTTATTCAAGAGTTTGTTTATTTTTGTACTATTTTCTACATTGTAGAATAATAGTGAAGACATCAAAACTATGAAATGACACATGGAATTATGTAGTAAACAACAACAAAAAAGTTATACAAATCAAAACATTTTATATTTGAGATTCTTCAAAGTAGCCACCCTTTGCCTTGACAACTTTGCACACTCTTGGCATTCTCTCAACCAGCTTCATGAGGTCACCTGGAATGCTTTTACAACTGTCTTGAAGGAGTACCCACATATGCAAAGAACTTGTTGGCTGCTTTTCCTTCACTCTGCGGTCCAACTCATCCCAAACCATCTCAATTGGGTTGAGGTCAGAAGATTGTGGAGGCCAGGTCAAATGATAAAAAAGAATAGAAAAATGGAACCTCTAACTAGGTACAGTGCCTTGCGAAAGTATTCGGCCCCCTTGAACTTTGCGACCTTTTGCCACATTTCAGGCTTCAAACAAAGATATAAAACTATTTTTTTGTGAAGAATCAACAAGTGGGACACAATCATGAAGTGGAACGACATTTATTGGATATTTCAAACTTTTTTAACAAATCAAAAACTGAAAAATTGGGCGTGCAAAATTATTCAGCCCCCTTAAGTTAATACTTTGTAGCGCCACTTTTTGCTGCGATTACAGCTGTAAGTCGCTTGGGGTATTTTTTCCCATTCCTCCTTGCAAAACAGCTCGAGCTCAGTGAGGTTGGATGGAGAGCATTTGTGAACCGCAGTTTTCAGTTCTTTCCACAGATTCTCGATTGGATTCAGGTCTGGACTTTGACTTGGCCATTCTAACACCTGGATATGTTTATTTTTGAACCATTCCATTGTAGATTTTGCTTTATGTTTTGGATCATTGTCTTGTTGGAAGACAAATCTCCGTCCCAGTCTCAGGTCTTTTGCAGACTCCATCAGGTTCTTTTCCAGAATGGTCCTGTATTTGGCTCCATCCATCTTCCCATCAATTTTAACCATCTTCCCTGTCCCTGCTGAAGAAAAGCAGGCCCAAACCATGATGCTGCCACCACCATGTTTGACAGTGGGGATGCTGTGTTGCTTTTACGCCAAACATAACGTTTTGCATTGTTGCCAAAAAGTTCAATTTTGGTTTCATCTGACCAGAGCACCTTCTTCCACATGTTTGGTGTGTCTCCCAGGTGGCTTGTGGCAAACTTTAAATGACACTTGTTATGGTTATCTTTAAGAAATGGCTTTCTTCTTGCCACTCTTCCATAAAGGCCAGATTTGTGCAATATACGACTGATTGTTGTCCTATGGACAGAGTCTCCCACCTCAGCTGTAGATCTCTGCAGTTCATCCAGAGTGATCATGGGCCTCTTGGCTGCATCTCTGATCAGTCTTCTCCTTGTATGAGCTGAAAGTTTAGAGGGACAGCCAGGTCTTGGTAGATTTGCAGTGGCTTGCACAGTGCTCCTTGGGGTGTTTAAAGCTTGGGAAATCTTTTTGTATCCAAATCCGGCTTTAAACTTCTTCACAACAGTATCTCGGACCTGCCTGGTGTGTTCCTTGTTCTTCATGATGCTCTCTGCGCTTTTAACGGACCTCTGAGACTATCACAGTGCAGGTGCATTTATACGGAGACTTGATTACACACAGGTGGATTGTATTTATCATCATTAGTCATTTAGGTCAACATTGGATCATTCAGAGATCCTCACTGAACTTCTGGAGAGAGTTTGCTGCACTGAAAGCAAAGGGGCTGAATAATTTTGCACGCCCAATTTTTCAGTTTTTGATTTGTTCAAAAAGTTTGAAATATCGTTCCACTTCATGATTGTGTCCCACTTGTTGTTGATTCTTCACAAAAAAATACAGTTTTATATCTTTATGTTTGAAGCCTGAAATGTGGCAAAAGGTCGCAAAGTTCAAGGGGGTTGAATACTTTCGCAAGGCACTGTAAGTCAGATAAGAATAAATTAATATTTACAATGACAGCTTACCGGGGAACAGTGGGTTAACTGCCTTGTTCAGGGGCAGAACGACAGATTTCTTACCTTGTCAGTTCAGGGATTCGATCCAGCAACCTTTTGGTTAATGGCCCAACGTTCTAACCACTAGGCTACCTGCCTCCCCACCATGAATCTGATGAAGCACTCCATCACTTTCCTTCTTGGTCAAATAGCCCTTATACAACCTGGAAGTGTGTTTAAGGTAATTGTCCTGTTGAAAAACAAATAATGCTCCCACTAAGCACAAACCAGCCGGGATGGCATATCGCTGCAGAATACTGTGGTAGCCATGCTGGTTAAGTGTGCATTGAATTCTAAATAAATCACAGAGTGTCAACAGCAAAGCACCCTCACACCACCTCCTCCATGCTTCATGGTGGGAACCACACATACGGAGATCATCCGTTCACCTACTCTGCATCTCAAAAAGACAACGGTTGGAACCAAAAATCTCACATTTGGACTCATCAGACCAAAGGACAGATTTCCACCGGTCTAATGTCCATTGCTCGTGGTTCTTGGCCCAAGCAAGCCTCTTCTTATTATTGGTGTCCTTTAGTAGTGGTTTCTTTGTAGTAATTTGACGCAGTTCTCTCTGAACAGTTGATGTTGAGATGTGTCTGTTACTTTAACTCTCCGAAGCATTTATTTGGGCTGCAATCTGAGGTGCAGTGAATTGCCGATTTTTGGAGGTGGTATCTGTAATGAACTTATCCTCTGCAAGCAGAGGTAACTCTGAGTCTTCATTTTCTGTGGCGGTCCTCATGAGAGCCAGTTTCATAATGCTTGATGGTTTTTGCTACTGCACTTGAAGGATTGACTGACCATGTCTTAAAGTAATGGACTGTCATTTCTCTTTGCTTATTTAAGCTGTTCTTGCCATTATATGAACCCGGTCTTTTACCAAATAGGGCAAACTTCGGCATACCACGCCTACCTTGTCACAACAACTGATTTGGTCAAATGCATTATGAAAGAAATTCCACAAATTAACTTAAGGCAGACTTATTAATTGAAATGCATTCCAGGTGAAAATGCCAAGAATCAAGGCAAATCGCAACTATAAAACATTTGTGTAACACTTTTTTGGTTACAACGTGATTCCATGTGTGTTATTTCATAGTTTTGATGTCTTCACTATTATTCTACAATGTAGAAAATAGTCAAAAAATAAAGAAAAATCCTGGAATGAGTAGGTGTCCAAATGTTTGACTGGTACTGTATACATATACAGATCATTAACCTACACTCTGCCATGTAGAGCCTAGTCGGTCTGAAACATCCTTCATTCACACGCCAGCTTCTCTCATTACTTAGAGAATAGGAAGCTTTGTATTAGTAGCACTGCTTCATTGGTGTTCTAGGCATATGATCATGAATATTCATACCATCTTACTGGAGACCGTAGAGCTGTAGGCCAGAACGATGGACCTGACAGAGGAACCCACAGCTGGCAGAAGGTTCTGGATCATTTCATTCAGTAGCTTCTTCTCCCTCTGAGCTGAGCTTATAGCCAATGAGTCTTCACAAGTCTCATCTAAACAAGGGAGAAAATGGGTACACCAGAGATGAGGTAATAGGACAAGACATCCAGAAAATCACCCTAACAGTTCATCCAAATCTGGAAACACTGTCACTTCAATCAAGCTATGCATTTTCCCTGGATCAATCCTTTAGATGTACTCCTGACAAACACATTAGACTGACTGGGGTTGACACAGTTAGGAGTAGAGGTCGACCGATTATGATTTTTCAATGCCGATACAGATTATTGGACGACCAAAAAAAGTTGATACCGATTAATCACATTTTTTTTTTTTAAATAGATTTGTAATAATGACAATTACAACAATACTGAATGAACACTTACTTTAACTTATAATACATCAATAAAATCAATTTAGCCTCAAATAAATAATGAAACATGTTCAATTTGGTTTAAATAATGCAAAAACAAAGTGTTGGAGAAGAAAGTAAAAGTGCAATATGTGAAACGCTATTAGCGCGCACCCCGCTAACTAGCTAGCCATTTCACATCGGTTACACCAGCCTAATCACGGGAGTTGATAGGCTTGAAGTCATAAACAGCTCAATGCTTGAAGCACAGCGAAGAGCTGCTGGCAAACGCACGAAAGTGCTGTTTGAATTAATGCTTAAGAGCCTGCTGCTGCCTACCATCGCTCAGTCAGACTGCTCTGTCAAATATCAAATCATAGACTTAATTATAACATAATAACACACAGAAGTACGAGCCTCAGGTCATTAATATGGTCCAGAAACTATCATTTCGAAAACAAAACATTTATTCTTTCAGTGAAATACAGAACCGTTCCATATTTTATCTAACGGGTGGCCTCCCTAAGTCTAAATATTGTACAACCTTCAATGTTATGTCATAATTATGTACAATTCTGGCAAATTAATTATGGTCTTTGTTAGGAATAAATGGATTTCACACAGTTTGCAACGAGCCAGGTGGCCCAAACTGCTGCATATACCCTGACTGCTTGCACGGAAAGCAAGAGAGGCGACACAATTTCTATAGTTATAAGAAATTAATGTTAGCAAGCAATATTAACTAAATATGCAAGTTTAAAAATACATACTTGTGTATTGATTTTAAAGAAAGGCATTGATGTTTATGGTTAGGTGCAAAGACAGTGCTTTTTTAGCGAATGCGCTTGTTAAATCATCACCCGTTTGGCGAAGTAGGCTGTGATTTGATGAGAAACTAACAGGCACCACATCGATTATATGCAACGCATGACACGTTAGATAAACTAGTAATATCATCAACCATGTATAGTTAACTACTGATTATGTTAAGATTTATCTCATAAAAAAACTATCAGTTTAATGCCAACTAGCAACTTACCTTGGCTTCTTATTTATGTATTTTTTTTTAAATTCTTTCTTCTTATTAATTATTTGTATTAAAATTTATATATATTATTATTTGATTTATTTATTTAAAATCGGCCACACTGTGTCCAAAAATATTGATTGTTATGAAATCGGCCATTCCGATTATTCGGTCGACATCTAATTACGAGCTCACCAGACTCATCCACATCTGCATCCTCATCCCACTCCTGGTAGGCCTTGCCCTCATCCTGCAGACTCTTCACCCACTCCTCATCCGGTTCCTGATTCAGATCAGCTGGAGGGCCACGATAATGATCCCCTGGGAAACAGACAGATGGCACTGTCTTATTTCTTATCAGTGTCTTATTTCTTTAAGGGGAAAAACAAGTGTCAAAATATTTTATTGCCAGCTTTTACAGTGTTACCTGCTTCACCATCAGTGAGGAAAAAAGTATAAAAGGTCAACACTGATATCTCTGTACCTCTGGCCCAGCGTACAGGGTAGAGGTGCCTCCACAGAGAGCCGGTCTTGGCCAGGTCGGACCAGGCTGAGGACACCTGGCCACAGTGACACAGGTCCTCAGGACCCAGGTAGCGGAACAGATGCAGCAGGATCTCTGTAGGTAGCTGGGAGATGTGGGTGGAGCACAGCTCTTTCTCTAGTTCTGAGGATTGATAACCATATTCAGTGTAGTGTACAACACATGCTGAACTCAAGTGCTAATGAAAGGTTACTTAAGTAATGCTTCTCTACAGTTCGGGGTAAAAAGACCTAAGAATAATTGCTAGACCACAGCAACAGAAGTGTGATTCAGCCGTCTGTAGAAATGTTTTTATTAAGTATTAAAGCCACACCTCGACAACCATTTGGTTCTGGGAAATTTGGCCAACTAATTTCCTAATGTACTGACCACATCCTCCAATATAGCGTAGTTATGACTACGTTCAAGTTGAGAAGTGTGTTGCTGAAGGAGATATTAGGTAAAGGGATTGCGTGGTGATAGATGTCATATGGAGGAGGCTGTGTATGCTGGGGAGAATACAGGTGAATCATAGCCGTCACCAAGATGTAGGTGTGCACTCTAGAGAAGGCAATAAAGGGGTCTGTGACTCACCGTCAGTCTTCTCATGGTCAGCATACTTGAAGGCCTTGTGCAGCTCCCCTGCCTGGCTCCACAGACTAAGCCCCTTCAGCACTTCTGCTGCACAGTCCCATCGCTGCTGGCTACAGTGCTGTGCCATCACCTGCTTCTTGAGGTCTTTCAGCTCCTCATAGGTGAAGTACTGCATCAGCATGGGCTGGAACACCTGGAATAGACCCCATTACATAACACTTATAAAGCAATCAATTATTATGAGCTATACAGAAAGACCAAGAGTTGAACAGAATATCTTCTTTGCTGGTACTGTTATGATATGGAGGGAAGGTTACTGTTAGGACACATGCGTTTTGTCTATCCAGATTACACTTCCACACACTCAATTCCCCCAGGAGGCAGCAGCAACCTTGTCCAGATGCTGAGTCTGGTTCATTTGCACATCATGTGCTGACAATTAGGGTGATCGCCAGTCATTGTCCCAGTTTACAAGCCTTGAGGCTGCTGGATTTGTTTGGCAGCCATGAGGCTTTTCATTGGATTTTGAGTCTAGTTTGGGCATGCCTGTTTGTAGGTTTCTGTTTTGTACGTTATTTTCATTACTATCTGAACAACTAATACACCGCTTGTGCTCGCCGACCCAAAGGAGTCAAGACAGAGCTGGGCACATATTCTTGTTTCTCACAAATGCACACATTAATTCAGGTTACAGACCATGTAACTAGGCCTAGGACCACTAAAAGTGAGTGCAACAATATCCGTAGGCTAGTTATGCGTTTTGTGACAGTACCCATTCATGGACAGAACACTATATAACAAACATGTATTAATAATTGGTAACACTTTATTTGGATAGTCCATCTAGTAACCTTAACCTTTATCTTAAACTTAGCCCTTGTTCTAACCCTAACCTTAGCAAGCAGTTGCTTATCAACAGATCATTTTTTGATAGTATGACCATATGTAGAGGATCAACAAATGGACTATCCAAATAAAGTGTGACCTAATCATTTACACAGTGAGTCCTACATCCGAATACCTCAACTTAATTATTATAAATTACATTATTTAATCATACCTCTTCCTCCTCCTTCATGTGGGGTAAGAAGTCCTGTGTAAATGCCTCCAGTCGCTCTTTCAGTTGCCGGGCATAGTTCAGCTGCTCATACTCGCTCTGCAATTATATCGTAATCATGACATCATACACGACTGACTGTCATTCACTCCATTTAAATAAATGCCATCAATCCTCAGCTTCGGTCAGATCCAACCACACAATCGTAACAGTCATACACTCAAGAGTGAACAGACCAATAAAATACTTTAACAAATACTTTCACTTGTAGGATAAGAAAATTATTAACAGGCGAAACTGAAAAATACCATCCGTAACTTTTTTCATCCAATATTCCATTGATGAATCTGCAGAGACTTAACCAAAAATGATTATAATTGCATTTACAAACAATTAAACAAAGTCTTGTTTATCTGAGCTGAAATTAAAACATTTCCTGTCCAGATTACCAAATTCTGCTCTTACAAAAGGAAATTCCACCGTTTAGTAAGAGCAGATTATGATTGGGACAGACTCAGAACAGATGTTAAAATGTACACCATTGCGCCATTCAGGACAGGCCATTTCTTGTTTGTACATGGCTACAACATTTGTCCAAAAGCTCCGGAAACAGGTCACAGGAACAATTCTGCCTGGAACCAAAATAGGCCAGCAGTCTCGCTCTCTCAAAACAGCTTGTGGGGTCTATAAACAGAGTGTCCCTGTAATGTTCACAGGCCCAGTAAAACGACTAACCAAAATCTAAAACTGGCATTTTTCAGGTCAGGAAAGTCCATATAGGCGTTTCTAACATAATGCCAAGAATTGAACAGATTCCCTTTTAAGGAATTGAGGCATAATTATTATTGTTCAATAACGTGTTGTGTTTAAAAACACCGGTTTCACTAAAAAAGGTAACAGGAAACCTAGCTGAGGAACGCTCAACTCCGTTGTCTTATATCGAGGAGGAGATGAGTTTGGATAACTGTTCACGGGATTTGGTAGCAACATATTTGAGCCACCATCAGTCGATTCTTGTAAAAATGTAAATTCTGAAAACACTTACCTGTACCTGCAGTCCTTCCACGGGGTACTGAAATTCATACATTTAATTCAACTTTAGCGACTACAACCACCGACTATTTCCTTGTTGCTCGTACTACGTAAGCTGAGATGCAATTGGGTCTGTGCTATCCGGAATCCCTGGGACGTCCCTACCCCATTTAAGTTTTAAATGGTTAAGGTTAGGGGTTAAAGTTAGAGTTTAGTGTTGGGACATCCCAAGGATCCCGGATAGTAAGGACCAAATTGCATCTCTGCTTACGTCGTGCAAGCAACGAGGAAAAGGTTGGTGGTTGTATTCGCTAAACGGAAGGACTGTAGCTGTGCAGTACAAACAAAGGTACAGGTAAGTGTTTTCAGAATTTACATTTTTACAAGACTCGACTGATGGTGACTCAATATTGTTGCTAGTAAATCCCGCAACCAGTTATCAAAATTAAACTCTGCCTCGATATAAGAGAAGTGTTGAGCGTTTCTCAGTTACAGGAAACCAAGACCTTCCTTATCTAACAACGTGTTGTTATTAAAATGACATGTCTAAAGGCTGAATCACTAAAGGGATTGGCTATCATTTCAGTGCAGACATGACTCAGTGATACACAACACAAAGCCCAAGGAGCAAGAGGGATCATTTGTGAGTCTTTTCATAAATGTTATGTTGGTGGCAGTACTTTTGCTGATATCATTAGTGGAGTCACCTTAATGCTTTTCAGTCCTTTCTCAAACAGGGACAACATCTCTGAAAGCTTGTTATCGGAGTGCACATTATACACAGTGCAGCTGCGCTGTTGCAACAGGCCGATGATATACTCGTTTTCAATCTGTTCGTGCATCTTGAACTCCTTGAAGGTGGCACATAGTGACTGAAGAAATGAGCGGAAGTCATTGTTGTTGGAGAAGTTGGTCTGTGACAGCTGTGGTATAAAGGAAATAAAGAACATGTCAAAGTTTCTCAGATAGTAATAGCAGACCTGCACACAACCATTGCACACAACCATAGCAACAGAACTGTGGACATGCCTGTATGAGTGGAACTAAGCCTCATTATTAACGTGACCTTAGGTATGCGCCCTCTAATTCTTCCATTTCTCTAGGCGGACCTGAGCCCTAGGACCACGTGTCTCCTGGCTGTCCCCAGTCCGCATGGTCATACTCTGATCCAGTTTCTGCTGTTCTGCCTGCGGCAATGGAACCCTAACATGTTCACTGGATGTGCTAACTTGTACCGGACTTGCTGCTCTCTCCCTCTCCACCGCATTTGCTGTCTCAACCTCTAAATGCTTGGCTATGAAAAGCCAACTGACATTTACTCATTTACTCCTGATTTTCTGACATGTTGCACCCTCTATAACCACTGATTATTATTTGAAGTCTTAAAGAACGATCTGGATCTGTACACTTATAACCTCCGCACAGCCAGAAGAGGACTGGTCACCCCTTAGATCCTGGTTCTTCTAGTTTTCTTCCTGGCTTCCTGCCTTTCTAGGGAGTTTTTCCCAAGCCAGCGTGCTTCTAAATTTGCATTGCTTGCTTACTCTTTGGGGGTTTCGGCTGGGTTTCTGTATAAGCACTTTGTGAGATCTGATGGTGTAAAGGGCTTTATAAATACATTTGATTGATTAATGCCCGCAGAACCGTTCATTCCGCTGTTCATTGCTTGGACGGACATAAAGTAGCTTGCTAGCTAAGTCATGCATGAATTGTATTGTGTTTTGCTCATGCCATGTTATGACGTTAGGTAACGGGAAAACAGTATTAACTAGCCACACTGTAATGATTTAGCTAGCTAACTAAGATATCGTGTTGCATAACACAAGGGTTAGCAAACTTCGGCAGCCACGTAACTAGCTAGAACTAAAGTGTTTGTTACCTACTAAATAGCCAAGTTAGCTACACTAGCTATCCTGTCATTACCTAGCTAGGTCAGCTTGCTAAGAAACTGGTTGTGACTTTCCCAACTAGCCAGCGACTGACATACTGTAGCTAACTACTATGCCAAAAACACACCCATTTCTCTGACCAGCTAACGTTGGCTAGCTAAACCACTGCGTTAGCAGCAGACGATAGCTAGCTTATTGAGCAAATTCTCAATTCATATTCCTCCATACACACCTTCTCGCAGTAAAGTCCTACCAACTGTTTCATTCGCCAATGTGGACCAGTAAAAACATCCACCTCGTCGGGAAAAGGTGCCATCTTCACTCCATAAAAACTAGTCAGCACTGACGGTGCACGCTAGTTAACTGGTTAGCTTAGCCTTGGTGAAGTCAGAATGGGCATGCGCACTCCACTGTCATGACATTTTCGGTGGAATTAGGAATTAGAATACTACACTGAACAAAAATCTAAACGCAACATGTAAAGGTGTCCCAGAAATGTTCCATACGCACATACATTTTATCTCAAATGTTGTTCACATTTGTCAGTGAGCATTTCTCCTTTGCCAAAATAATCCATCCACTTGACATGTGTGGCATTTCAAGAAATGTATTACACAGCATGATCATTGCACAGGTGCACAATGTGCTGTAGACAGGAAAAGGCCACTCTAAAATGTGCAGTTTTCACACAACACAATGCCACAGATGTCTCAAGTTTTGAGAGAGCATGCAATTGGCATGCTGACTGCAAGAATATTAACCAGAGCTGTTGCAAGATAACAGAATGTTAATTTCTCTACCATAAGCCGCCTCCAACGTTGTCTTAGAGAATTTCACAGTACATCTAACAGGCCTCACAATCACAGACCATGTGTAACCACACCAGACCAAGACTTCCACATCTGGCTTCTTCACCTGCGGGATAATCTGAGACAAGTCACCCTGACAGCAGATGAAACTGAATTTGCACAACCAAAGAAGTTCTGCACCCACTGTCAGAAACCATCTAAGGAAAGCTCATCTGCATGCTCATCGCTCTTACCAGGGTCTTGACCTGACTGCAGTTCAGCGTCATAACCAACTTCAGTGGGCAAATGCTCACCTTCAATGGCATGTTGGAGAAGTGTGCTCTTCATTGATGAATCCCGATTTCAACTGTACCGGACAGATGGCAGACATCGTGTATGGCATCTTGTGGGCGAGTGGTTTGCTGATGTCAACGTTGTAAACAGAGTGCCCCATGGTGGCGATGGGGTTATGGTATGTGCAGGCACAAGCTATTGACAAACAAACACAATTGCATTTTATCGATTGCAATTTGAATGCACAGAGCTACTGTGACGAGATCCTGAGGCCCATTGTCATGCTATTCATCCGCCAAAGTCACCTCATCTTTCATGATAGTCCATGATAATGCATGGCCCCATGTCGTAAGGATCTGTACACAATTCCCGGAAGCTGAAAATGTCCCAGTTCTTCCATGGTCTGCATACTCACCCGACATGTCATCAATTGAGCATGTTTGGGATGCTCTGGATCGACGTGTACGACAGCGTGTTCGAGTTCCCGCCATATCCAGCAACTTTGCACAGCCATTGAAGATGAATGGGACCACATTCCACAGGCCACAATCAACAGCCTGATCAACTCTATGCAAAGGAGATGTGTCGCGCTGCATGAGGCAAATGGTGGTCACACCAGATACTGACTGGTTTTCTGATCCAAGTCCCTACCTTTTTTTTAAGTATCTGTGATCAGCAGATGCATATCTGTATTCCCAGTCATGTGAAATCCATAGATTAGGACATAATAAATGTATTTCAATTTACTGATTTCCATATATGAACTCCAACTCACTAAAATCTTTGAAAATGTTGCATGTTGCATTTATATTATTGTTCCGTGTAGCTAATAATTTAATAGGATCTCTATTGCGTTTTTGAAAACTCGTGTTACTTTGATGTAAATATTTTTCTGTTGTAGATAATTCCTCAGATCTTATGGATTTTAGAAATGAACTACACCGCATCGGACATTGGCATTTATTTCAATAATCTTAGTTTCTAAGTTCGTGCTTTTTATTGGCAAAGAGTGTGCTGGACTGACTTACATTTGGTGCGGCAGGTAGCCTAGTGGTTAGAGCGTTGGGCCAGTAACCGAAAGCTTGTTAGATTGAATCCCTCAGCTGACAAGGTAAAAATCTGTTGTTCTGCCCCAGAACAAGGCAGTTAACCCGCTGTTCCTAGGCCTTCACTGTAAAAAAGAAATTGACTTGCCTAGTTAAATTAAGGTTAAAATAAAACATGTAGTTTCTAATGTTGGCCAGTAGGTGACGGTCCTCTCCAACTATTTGTGCAGGTGAGGTGATGGGCATTTTCATTTTACTGTATCATCATGTACTACTAGTCTAGTTTGGTGAGGCATCTTAAGTTATTAATTCTCAGCAACTCTGTATCACATTGGAAGGTACAGTATATCTGTTTTATAATAAATAAATACAAAATAAATAAGAAGATTTATAACCAATGTTGTATAGCCTGAGGCCTAAATTCTCAAATATAAGCTTTTCTTTTTGAGCATTAAAGAACATTGACACAGATATTACCATTCATTTATTTTTATTCATTCTTGTATGCAATTGGTATACTTCCTTCTTACTCATACAGCATATAATTTGTATAATTTGGTGTAAATGATTGCCGTTAGAAGTGGGTGCCGTTTATAATCCCAAACAGACAAACCCCCATACTTCTTTTCAATATAAAAAGAGGATTTCAAAAAGCATCATATTTTTATAATAATCATTTTGATTTATTTCATGCGGCACAATTTCATCCCGGACTGTACTTTTATCCAGAAAACAGGATAGAGTGGTTGAGTGAATGTAGTTTGTACTCTATAGAGGAGGGTCATTGTGTCAGTAATGTTATAGAACGCTAGCGATCCAGCCTTGTGATCCAAGTAGAGCCCTATTTTCTTAGAAAGCCAACAAGGTAGTTGTTTAGTCTGTTTAGTATTCTCCCAAACACAGCGACCAAACACATCCAAACTCCAGGTCTGTTCATGAAAGTTTAAAATCCAATCAAAATGATCATCTCTTGGACACTTCTTTCTGTTTATCCCCTTATATGCAACACCCATAACAACCTGTACTCCACTCCATTCAACTTCCCAGTAACAGCGGCCTGACAGAGCCTCTCTACACAGTACTACAGCATTGTTTACAAATCTCTCTGGGTGGTCAGGATAAGGCAGTGCCACATCCTTCCATACAGCCTCTTTGTTGTCTTTGGAGAGAAGGAGGTTTTTATGTGCGGTGTTTAGGTCCAATGTGAGCTGACAGGCATCTGATGGTAAGAAATCAGATATAATGAACCCATACAACAAGTATTGATCTGTCTGCCTGTCTGTCTGTTGTTTGTCTTCTATACTTACATTTCAAAAACTCCTCCCTTGTTGTTGGTACTTTACTCTCCACAAACTTTTCTTTTACTTGGGGTAGAGCTAGAGGGATACAGAAATAATGAACTAAAGACAGTAAATTATGTTGCATTAGTCTCAAGATAAACTGTGATTGTGCTGATGTAATTTTAGTGCAAATGTGTGGTGAGAATTGGCTCACGTGGACTGGGATTTGATGCCTGCAGAATATGAACATCCTGTACTGTGGAAATGGATATATAGTCCTAGTGAGTATAACAATGTAATTTAGCCATTCTATACAGATTCAGGTATGTATACAGAAGTCTGTTCATTTGTTTAATTAGGTTTACTCAATTAAATGAAGGAAAGCTATTGATTGGTCAGTGGAGATGGTTTGAGTGTAACAAGGGATTTGACAAGTTTGGTTTGTTTGTTGCAAACCTTTTTTAGAGATTTTTACGAAGGTCCCTTTGCAGATGTCCTCCAATCGCTGTTTCAGTTCAGCCACAGATTTCTTCACGCCTTCAAAAGACACTTGTTGGCTGACATTGATGCTGCATGAGTCTCCACATCCAGGGAGGGCTAGGATTGATTGACAGCTCTATAGACACAGACAAGCAATCTTAATATACATGTTGGACCCTGACAAATTCAAAGTGAAACAAAATACCAGAGGAATTGTGTGTGAATTTGGCAAAAATATATATTTTAATGAAGAGTCATTTTATCCAGGAGTCTTGATAATGCCAATATTACCTGGAGGAAAATAATATAATCTTTTGTTTTTGACAACTGCCCAAGCTCAGCATCTCTCCTCCTCAACTCTGCAATCTCCTTTTGCAACTGGTCAACCTGCTCTTCAGCCTGGCCCACAGCAACATTCTCCTGTGATCTGATCAGTCTTTTCACATCAGAGTGCCACTTCTCAACAGAGCGGATCATTTCATCAAAGACCTTGTCACTGTCTTCTACAGCTACCTGTGCTGAGTACTGTAGGGAGGCACACACAAAAAGAGAGACCGCTGCAGTCTTCTCATACAGACCTCTCATACAGCTCTGAACACTGAACTTATCAGATGATTGGTTGGAGAAGAGCTTCATTTGTCAGAAGTTGAAGTTCTCTCATCAATACTCACTGTGAGAGACTCCATGGCCTGCTTCAACCGCAATAGCTCCTTCTCTTTCCTCTTGATTACTTGCTTGGATTTCTTGTGTGCCTCCTTCAGTTCTTTCTGTAGATCCAAAACTCTTATGATTGAAAATTATATGGGATTTCATTGGAATGGTGCTGTAAACCTTGGGAGGTTAGGGTGGTGTTTTGTTTACTCTCTAGCTACTGTTTAATTGCTATGTGGACTTCAGACTAAGTCTTATCTCCTTTACCAGTGTAGATACTGAAGGCTACAGTTTCAAGTGTTTAATTCAGCACATTTTTTTATTTGATTTTAAGTCATACAAAAGAAGTCTCAGAGAGCTTACCTGTTTTTCTGTGCTTTCAGCTACAGCTGAAACGGTTTCATGGCCTTTGTGTACACCCATCAAACACTCATAGCAGATACAACGTTGATCGGTACGGCAGTAAACCTCCAGCAGTTTGTCATGTTGGGAGCAGATCTTCTCCTGTAGCTGTATGGAGGCTTCCTCAAGCCTGTGTCGTTTTCCTGGGTTTAGCTTGTCATGAAGCTTGAGGTGTGTTTCACAGTACGAGGCCAGGCACAGAAGACAAGACTTGATGGCTTTCTGCTTTCTCCCAGTACAGACATCACACACAATATCCCCTGGTTCAGCATAACTAGGAACAGAAGGGTCAGCTTGGAGTTCTTCAGTCTTCTTCAGTCTTTCCACTACCTCTGCAAACATGGTATTTTTGTTCAGAGCAGGCCTTGTGGTGAATATCTGTCTACACTGAGGACAGCTGTAGACACCTGTCTGGTTATTTAGACTCCAGTAGTCCTTTATACAGCCCATGCAGTAACTGTGTCCACAAGGAATGGTCACAGGCTCCTTCAGTAGATCCAGACAAATTGAACAAGTGAATTGTTCTTCACCAAATAATGAACAAGACTCAGCCATTTTAGAGATTGTGGCCGAGACGAATGTTTATCTTGTGTGTCAGGGCTGGTTCCGGTATAGTGCAACGATCTAAATTCCTATTCGTTCTGAAAAACGACATTTCCTGTTTTGCCTGCACAGCTGGGGGGTGTGGTACACACGCCAGTACAGTAGGTGGCAGCCAGTGGTGTAAAGCACTTAAGTAAAAATACTTTAAAGTACGAGTAAGTCGTTTTTTGGTGTATCTGTACCCTACTATTTATATTTTTGACAACTTTTACTCCACCACATTCCTAAAGAAAATATGTACTTTTACTCCACCACATTCCTAAAGAAAATATGTACTTTTACTCCTATACATTTTCCCTGACACGTAAAAGAACTAGTTGCATTTTGAATCCTCAGGCAGGACAGAAATATGGTTAAATTCATGCACCTATTAATATAACACGTTGTCATCGCTACTGCCTCTGATCTGGCAGACTCACTAAAGTCTGAGTGTTCGAGCATGTCCTTGTCTTTACAGAAAAAAAAAATCATACCATCTGGTTTGCTTAATAGGAATTTTACTCAAGTATTACAATCGAGGACTTTTGTTTGCGGACTAATACCATAAAAGAAGAAGCGATTTTTATCAAGTTCTCCATCTGGGGCTTGAATGTGTACTAGTCGGCTATGCTCAACGATAAGTTATAGTTTTTCTGTTAGCTCTATAAATCAACAAAATAAATATACTGCTCTCTGACTGCTCCATATTAAATAGAGTGTCTCGGATTTACTTACAGAATAATATGAAATGCTCTGAGACCAGGTTGACTACTATGCTTGAAAATATGGAGAGTGGTACACAGTAATGTGTTGTATTGGATTTGCTTCGAACATTACACCTTATATTCAGGACAAAAAAAAATATTGCTTTGACAAATGTTTTTGCAGTATTACGTTAGTGCCTTGTTGCATTGTTTTGTAATATTTTTTATTCTGTACAGGCTTCCTTCTTTTCACTATGTCAATTAGGTTAGTATTGTAGAGTAACTACAATGTTGATCCATCCTCACCTCTCTCCATTAAACTCTGTAACTGTTCTAAATTGACCATTGGCCTCATGGTTAAATCCCTGAGAAGTTTCCTCTCCGTCAACTGAGTTTTTAAATCATCTGATTTGATTATTTTATATATTTTACATGTGATAAGGCCACACAGAGGGGCAGAGAATTAGCCACCTGTGATAATCTGAAGAACCTAAAAAGGCGGCTAGATGTTGTCTTATAAAATAACTTGAAAGCTACCAAAATTCTAGTAAACTTCTGAAGTTTCCAGTAATATACCCTCCCTTTGCAACCCTAGGCACACACAGGTCTTAGCCTACGCTGAATTACAATTATTTGTCTTTGTCTTTGAACAGCCCCAACATGAGGAGTCATCTGTTTCAGAGACATGGATAACTATGAAAAGGTGAGGAAGATAGGGGAAGGCTCCTTTGGGAAAGCAATCCTCGTCAAATCCAGGAACGATGGAAAACAGTATGTCATCAAGAAGATCGGCATCTTCCGGGTAAGAGAGAACACACATGACATGTCACACTTTACATGCTTTGGAAGTCTTATTCCACCCAAAATATGCTATATTTATCTAGCTATCTCTTTGCCTTTTCCCTCCCCCTCTCTCACTTTCGATGGCAGATGTCCAGTAAAGAGAGACAGGAGTCCCGGAAAGAGGTGGCTGTTCTGGCCAACATGAGCCACCCCAACATCATCCAATACAAAGAGTCCTTTGAAGGTAAACAACAACCTGCGCACTACTCAGTCCAGGGTCCCCAGTTCAGAGGTCAACAGTCAGCCGTGATGGCCAGAATACGTCTGCGCCTATATCCATTTCCTTGAGACTTTAGGGTTGTGAAATAAATCATGTCATTTAGCATACACTTTTATCCTAAGCAACTTAGTCCTGCGCGCATACATTTTACATATTGGTGGTCCCAGGAAGCAAACCCACTACCTTGGCGTTACAATCACCATGCTTTACCAACTGAGCTACAGGGCCCGTCACCTGTGGTGTGAGTGCTGATGAACCAACGTGATGAATCTCAGTGGGTGTGTGAGACTTGAGCCTCCAGAGGGGAAGTAGAGAATCCATCTGGCTCATTAATTACAGTAGACGGAGGATGGATGACCTCACACTGTCCTCTCCCTCCTGATTCAATCCTGCATAGTCTGTTTAACATCTGTCTGGCCAAGGAGATTGAATAACGGTGCTTGTGTGTCCTGTAGCACAGTGTAATACAGAGACAGGGGTTAAACCAATCTGTGTGTGTGTCTTTGTGTTTTCTAGAGTGTGGATGTCTGTACATCGTGATGGATTACTGTGAGGGGGGAAACCTATTCAAGACGATCAACTCTCAGAAAGGAGCGCAGTTCTCTGAGGAGCAGATTAAGCAGGTGAAACTCACCTGAGAGCCATGGTTCAGATGAATGAAGCTCAAAAAATACTTACTTTTGCGTAGCTACAGACTGATTTTTGTCATGGAGGGAGGGCAGGAGTATGAACATGCTCTTTGTTTGACTCTGTGTCTTGATAGATCCAGGATTGGTTAGTGCAGATATTGCCTCACCCTGAAGCATGTACATGGCCGCAAGATCCTCCACAGAGACATCAAATCGCAAGTAAACAGGAAGTGCGAAGAGACCCAACTTTCTCCTGAATATTGAGCATGTAGTAGTATACGTTATCCATCGTACTAATATGGTTTTGAACTTTTAGAACACATTTCTGACCGAAGATGGTACCATAATGCTAGGAGACTTTGAGATTGCCAGGGTGCTGAATAGGTGAGCAAGACAACATACTAAAGAAGCTAGCCTGCATTTTAGTGAAAAAGGGGGCAACTTCTTTGCAAAGATAATCTCCATTTCAGTAACTCCACAATCTTCTTTCTCAGTGCTGTGGAGCTGGACAGGACATGTATCGGGATGCCGTACTACCTGTCACCTGAGATTTGTGAAAACAAAACGTACAACAACAAAAGGTAACCATGTCTGCCTGGCTGAGGGGTCATTGCCTCACATTGGGCCGTGAACTTACTTTGAGGATTTGGTCTTTGTGTGAATGTCAGTTTGTAAACACTCATTTTAAGAGGTGTAGAGTTGAATCACCATGATTGTAAAAATTCTGGGTAAATTTGTCACACACACAGGATAATGCAAGGTCATTGAGGTGCATTGAGGCAGCCGCCACCACGATGATGAAATAGTGTATAGCCTTTATTGAGTCGACTTACTGGCTGGTGCACGTCCAGAGAAGGAAGCCTGTAATGATTTTAACCTATTTAAATATGCTTCATGTACTGTAGTCTAATCAACGGTCATGCGTGTCTCCCAGACCCTGATATGTGAAGAGAGAGCTAGAACAAGCCCATGTTAGCAGGTCCGTAGTTGGTCACAAACTATTCTAGAACACACTGTTCTGTCTCTAACTTGTAGTAAAGTTTTGCTGGATTTTATGGTAATAGTTCTTAGTCATGATGTACAATGTTATTTCAGTACTAAGTCAATTAAACTGTTTCCAGGCAACGGGGTCATGCGGCAGCTGAACGGGTCAATCAGGTTCAGGAGTTTCTGCAGCGTAAAAGAGACTCCATGCTGAACAAGGTGCGCGCTGAGGAACAGTTGGTCGTTCCCCCCATGTTCATGGTTAATATCCATAGTGTCGATCTGGAATCAAGGTTAAATTTAATGCTTATGGTGTTTTGGACTAAATGCAGCACATTTTATACATCTGAAATGTGGTTGAATTGAACAGTGAACAGGGTGCCCGGCAAAACCTGGCAGCCCTCTATGGTCAGTCCAGCTACAGGAGAGTCAAACCCAACAAAGAGAAGGAGGTAGGAGCCCAGCTTTCAGCTCTGGATGTCTAGGCAGCCGCACTCCATCCGATCCCTCACGCATAACGACATGCCTGGGTTTGGCTTCCCAGTCTTCTGTTGTGTCTGCATGGTGCTACCCTAAGACACATCCCCTTAACGCTGCAGTCAAAAAGTGACCCAGCAGCACTTCCCAGTGTCTCACTCCCTGTACTGCATGTTTCTGTGTGAACAGGTGTGTGTAACGTTATGTCAATGCACAAGTCTGTGTCAGAGCTGCCGTTCATTCATTTGGTGCACCAATAACAGCTTTTTTTTAACCCTTTCCACACAATTTTGTGCACATTATATTTTGTCATGGGTTTTTGTTTTGTTTTTGACTAAAATAAACTCATCTCAAATAACACCAGTGTGTCAATTTTAGGTGTTTACGTGTAACTGAATGTACTGAAGTGAATGTATTGTCTTTTTTTGTCGTGTCAAATGTGTTGATGGCTAATTCAGTCAATGTTCCCCTTGTGGAAATGGTTATGATGTTAGTGAATTATTTTGTGTTTTTAAAACATCAGTTGGTGTGTGTGTGTATGTTGTATTAGGTGAAAATTTGTGTGTGTGTGTGTGTGTGTGTGTGTGTGTGTGTGTGTGTGTGTGTGTGTGTGTGTGTGTGTGTGTGTGTGTGTGTGTGTGTGTGTGTGTGTGTGTGTGATATGTGTTACCTGCTAAGGTGATCTGCGCTGTTGTCTCCATGAGCACTGTGTAACTTCTTAGTTACCTCTGTGTGTGTGTGTGTGTAACGTCTGTGTGTCTGTTCCCGGCTGAGCCAGTTCAGGTTACAGAACTTCAACGAGCGCCAGCAGATCAAAGCACGCCTCATAGGAGAGAAGGTATCCCTCCTCCACCAGAGATCAGATTATGACACTGTATTTGTTGGATCATTTGTGTGAGAGGTTTATGACATCCTCTCTGGGTCGTTCTGGTGTCCCTTCCAGTACGACAGTGATGGCTCTGACAGCCAGGTGTCCTGTGATGAGGCGGAGCCCAGGAGAAAGAAGATTGAGGCCTTGAAGGTGAGTGCCGCTCCATCGGTCAGTCTCCTCAAGTCACAGCTAGTAACCAGGAAATACCAACGTGTGACTGAGGACCAACATGTGACTGAGGAATTTGTTTGTTCTGCCAGGCCCAAGCACAGGCCCGTGGAGCAGCTAGAGAATAAGCGAAAATAGGCGTATGAGAGAGAAAAGAGAGCCTGGGAGAATCATGTGGGTCCCCATCTCTTTTCTCACACTTACCTACTCCTAAGCGATCCCATATGTAGGACCAAAATCACTTAGCTCCATTTTTGTGTGTTTTTGTCAGCTTCCAGCTCGAGGCGTGAAGGTTGCCATGGTAGCAGGAGGTGTAGCAATAGCAGCAGCGGTAGCTCCTCCTCTAGAGCATCCCCTTCAGCCTGGCCCCTCCCTCCCTGTACAGGACCCGGCAGCTAAAGCCCAGACTGCATCCACAACCTCCACCCCTGCCATCTCCATGACTACTGCTCTGAAGGACATGGGTACGGTCACCCTAAGCTTTTCCCAGCTATTATTGAGAGAATACCTCCATTATGCAAAAAAAAAATCTTACACAAAGTTGTTTTTTTCTCCCATTTGTCTCCCTGCCAGCACCTTGCTTTCCGTTGAAAGAGGACTCGCCTAAAACAGTTTGGTCGTTTGGTTTTAATGGTGATTTCAGAGTGAGAAGGAGATTCCCTGTAGACTGAATGAGAACCTGAAGGCCCAGAGCCCTGAGGAGAAGGTGTCAGCCACAGCCCCAGAAGGACAGTGGCCCGCCCCCCAGCAGAGCCAGCCTATCACAGAGGAGAGACCGTCCTTTGGTGGGAACAGGAAGAAGTGGGAGGCTGGAGCTCCGTCGATTCTCTCTGTAGCCCAGCAGACACCAGAATAGACCTGTATCAGAACGACTGGTGAGTTACACCATCTGCCTTTCTTCCAACCTGACTCTTAAATATACCCTCATCCGCTACAGAAAAGTCTAACACCTATTGGAGTTGGTAGATTAATGACAGCAGTGGATCCTTACTCTGTGCACTGTATTCTCAACTCTTTGACGCTATCCCTTGAAGCTCCATCTCTCTTCCTCTCCCCTTTCCCCAGGCTCGGTCTCCAGAAGAGAGATTGTCCTCTGGTGGGGACAGGAAGAAATGGGAGGCTGGACCGCCACCCATTCTCTCTGTAGCTCAGCAGACCGTAGAGGACCGCTGGTGAATAAACTACATGCATGCATTCCAGGACAATATCTCCTACATCCACACTATATCTTACATGTATCCTAATGGCTATCTGTTTGTGTTGTAGAGCAGACAGTGGGCGAGGTCATTCAGATGGACGATGTCCCCAGAAAAGAGTTTCTCAGCTGCTGGGGAACGTCGGCATCTGTGAAGAGAAACTCACCGGTGAGTCCTTCATTTACCCACCAACACACACACTCACTATCACCAACCACATCCAGTACAGGCTCGACGCCTAAGTATTAACGACTCTGCTAATGATTCTGATTGGCTCCCAAGACAACCATAATAAGCGAATGGCTGAGATGGGTGGTGTGAGTGGAACTAAGCAAGTGATGCGCCCAGAGCCAAACCCACCTGCTGTGGCACCTGTTATTCAGAACACAGAGGCCAAAGGTCAGGAAGTGAGGGCTACCTTAGTAGAAGTGACAGGTCAGGAGAAGAGGCAGACTATGTTAGATTTTATTTTATTGTACTTTATTTGGATCTCTTTTAGTCCCCATTTGGACTAATCTTCCAAGAGTCCTTAAACATTAAAATACAATTTATAAAACAAACACACTTTCACATATAACACACTATTACAAACATACATAATATACTAGCATAATAACCCAATAAAAACTCAATCTAAAAAATATTGATTCTTCATCTACTATAGTCCCACAACATTTCTATATACTATATTTAAATTGTTTAAATGTATATATTGAAAGGTTTCTAGTTTGCTCAGTTAATTTATTCCATTTCTTTATTGCTCTAAATCGAATTGTTATTTTTCCTATTTCTCCTTTCTGTCTGGATAACGCATAGATGGTGGACAATCTATTCCTAGTATTTACGGAATGTCTGTCTCTTACCAACTGAATACCGTTGTGAACTTGGCCGTTTTAAATTATGTATATTATAAAATAAGCATGTTTTTTTCAATTATCTTGTTGTTTGATGACCAACCAAGAACACTGCGCATGACTGCAACAGAAGAACCATATCTCCACCTTAAAACAATCCTTGCTGCTTTATTCTGTGCATTCTGCAGCCTCCTAACTTCACTTGATGATGCATTTCCCCAGACCACCGAACAGTAGTTCACCTGACTCTCAATTAATGCTTGTGTTATTTGCTGAATAATTTTTCCTGGTATATATTTAGCTATCCTTCAAATTATGCATGCTGTTTTAATATTTTATTTTACATAGATTAGTTGTTTGAGACGACCATGATAAGGAGTTGTCTAGCTGCACTCCCAATAGTTTGGTTTCTGCCACTTCTTCAATTTGTACTCCTCCCATACTTAATTGTATCCCATGGTGTTTTGGCCTTTTGCTAGTTGAACAGACCAACAAAACTTTGGTTTTCTTGGTGTTTAAAACAAGTTTGTTTTGGCAAACCCACTTCCTGATATTGTTCAAATCTCCTTGTAAAGCCTGCTGTACCTGTTGAACCGATTGTCTTGCTGCATAAATTGTAGTATCATCTGCAAATATAGTAGCTTGAGTTTCAACCAAGGCATAGGGAAGGTTGTTGGTATATATTAAGTAAAGAAGTGGCCCAAGACAGCTGCCCTGCGGTATTCCACAGTTTAACACATTAGGGGAAGAAAATGAACCATTGATATAGGTGGACTCTTTCCTGTCAGTTAGATATGACTGTACCCAATTCAATGCTACCTCCTTAAAACCATAATGCATTAATTTTGTCAAAATGATTTCATGATCTAATGAATCAAATGCTGCACTGAAATCTAAAAATAGTACACCTACAAATTTGCCATTATCCATAGCATTGAGCCACTGGTCAGTCATGTCAACCAATGCAGTGGTAGTGGAATGGTTTTTGCGATAAGCATGCTGATTGGCTGTAATCAGATCATTCTTTTCCATGTACTCCCACATTTGTCTACTCACAATACCCTCCAATATCTTACTGAGTGTAGGGAGTAGACTAATTGGTCGACTATTGGCAGGAGTAATGGGTTCTTTGCAGTCTTTCGGAATAGGACACAGTTTCGCATGCTTCCATACATTTGCAAACATCCCCTTTTCCAGTGACCAATTAAATATGTATCTCAGTGGAACTGCAATCTGGGGAGCAGCACAGCGAAGCAAAACATTTGTCCATAAGACCTTAACCTGTAGATTTACCATCAGGTAATGACTTCAATAGGTTTAACACCTCCTCCACTGACACCGTTTGTAGACTAAAAGAGCAGATTTTATTGCTAATAATATGATCATCAATCCATTGGACAATAGCTTGTTTGGAAGAATGTATGTCTACATTGTTGCTCCGTAATTACATTTTCTGTGGTAAAAAATCTGCAAAATGATTGGCAATATCAACTGGTTTTGTTATTATTCTCCTGTCAACCTCCACCTCCTCTAACGCAGGAGACAGAGAGTACAATGCTGTGCTCTTTAATTGCACCAACGCACCACAGGGTGCTAACAATAATAATGGCCCCAAAACACAGGAAATGAAAAATGACTACTGAAAAATGCACGACCAGGAACTAACACGTTCCTCTGCTACAGAGCCGAAGGTTTACAAAGAATAATCCCGCACAACAACCAGGCGGGTCGGCTGTCTAATAAAGACAAACTAATCATCACAAACAGGTGCTACCAATAAACATATAAGGAGGGGGAGGAAATACAATCAGTGGCAGCTAATAGGCCGGTGATGACGAGCGCCGAGCGCCACCCGACCGGGAAGGGACACCACCCTCAGTCGGACTCGTGACAGTACCCCCCCCCCCCCTGACAAGCGGCTCCCACAGCGCGCCAACACCGGCCTCGATGTCGCCCCGGAGGACGAGGTGCAGGGCGATCCGGATGGAGGCGATGGAAATCCCTCAACATGGATGGATCCAAGATGTCCCCCACCGGTACCCAGCACCTCTGCTCCGGACCGTACCCCTCCCAGTCCACGAGGTACTGCAGGCCCCTCACCCGGCGTCTTGAGTCCAGAATGGCCCGGATCATATACGCCGGGGACCCCTTGATGTCCAGAGGGGAGGGGGGGGGGGACCTCCGGCACCTCACTGTCCTGCAAGGGACCAGCTAACACCGGCCTGAGGAGAGACACATGAAACGAGGGGTTAATGCAATAATAGGAAGGGAGTTGTAATCGATAACACACCTTGTTTATTCTCCTCAGGACTTTAAAGGGCCCTACACACTGCGGACCCAGCTTTCGGCAGGGCAAACAGAGGGGTAGGTTTCGGGTAGAGAGCCAGACCCTGTCCCCGGTACAAGCACGGGGGCCTCACTGCGGTGGCGGTCAGCACTCCTCTTCTGCCGTCCACTCGCTTGTAGTAGAGATTCCTGGACGGCCCTCCAGGTCTCCTTGGAGCGCTGTACCCATTCCTCCACCGCAGTAGCCTCGGTCTGGCTCGGATGCCATGGTGCCAGGACCGGCTGGTACCCCAACACACACTGAAAAGGGGACACGTTAGTAGAGGAGTGGCGTAGTGAGTTCACCTCCTGGTTCACTCTCTCCACCTGCCCATTGCTCTCGGGGTGATAACCGGAGGTCAGGCTGACAGAGACCCCCAAACGCTCCATGAAAGCCCTCCATACCCGAGACGTGAATTGGGGGCCCCGATCAGAAACGATGTCCTCCGGCACCCCGTAGTGCCGAAAGACATGGGTGAATAATGCCTCCGCAGTCTGTAGGGCTGTAGGGATACCGGGTAACGGGAGGAGACGGCAGGACTTAGAGAACCGATCCACAATCACTAGAACCGTGGTGTTCCCCTGAGACGGCGGAAGATCGGTCAGGAAATCTACGGATAGATGTGACCATGGCCGCTGTGGAACGGGGAGGGGCTGTAATTTCCCTCTAGGAAGGTGCCTAGGAGCCTTACTCTGGGCACACACCGAACAGGAGGAGACATAACCCTTAACGTCCTTAGCCAAAGTAGGCCACCAATACCTCCCCTGAAGGCTCCCCACTGTCCTTGTCACCCCAGGGTGACCCGAGGAGGGTAGGACGTGAGCCCCCGAATCAGTTTGTCCCAAACACCAAGCGGCACGTACTTTCGCCCTGCCGGACACTAAGGCGGCGCAGGTTCCGCCCGTAACGCCCGCTCGATGTCCGAGTCCACCTCCCATACCACTGGTGCTACCAGCTTTGAGGCGGGAAGGATGGGAGTAGGTTCGGTGGACCCATCCTCCGTGTCGTAAAGGCAGAACAGTGCGTCAGCCTTTACGTTCTGGGAGCCCGGTCTATAAGACAAAGTAAACTGGAACCGGGTGAAGATGCCTGACGTGGGTTAAGTCTCCTAGCTGCCCGAATATACTCCAGATTCTGGTGGTCAGTCCAGATCAGAAAGGGGTGCTTAGCCCCCTCAAGCCAGTGTCTCCACACCTTCAGAGCTCTAACCACCGCTAGCAACTCCCCCGGTCCCCCACATCATAGTTACGCTCCGCTGGGCTGAGCTTCCTTGAGAAGAAAGCACAGGGGCGGAGTTTTGGTGGCGTACCCGAGCGCTGTGATAGCACGGCACCCACCCCAGCCTCGGACGCGTCCACCACTATGAATGCTAGAGAGGGGTCCGGATGTGCCAACACGGGTGCATCAGTGAACAACGCCTTCAACTTGTTGAATGCTCCGTCCGCCTCTGCTGACCACTGCAACCGCACCGGGCCCCCCTTCAGCAGTGAGGTAATGGGACCCGCTACCTGGCCAAAACCCCGGATAAACCTCCGGTAGTAGTTGGCAAAACCCAAAAACCGCTGCACCTCCTTTACCGTGCTCGGAGTCGGCCAATTACGCACGGCCCTAATGCGGTCGTACTCCATCACCAAACCCGAGGTGGAGATGCGATAACCCAGAAAAGAGACGGCTCGTTTAGAGAACACGCATTTCTCAGCCTTGACATATAGGTCATGCTCCAGCAGTCTCCCAAGCACCTTGCGTACCAGAGACACATGCGCGGGGTAAGTGGCCGAGTAGATCAGAATGTCATCGATATAAACAACCACTCCCTGCCCGCACAGGTCCCTGAGAATCTTGTCTACAAAGGATTAAAAACGGCTGGAACATTCTTTAACCCATACGGCATGACGAGGTACTCATAGTGGCCTGATGTGGTACTAAATGCGGTTTTCCACTCGTCTCCCTTCCGAATACGCACCAGACTATACGCTCTCCTGAGAATGATTCCACCGCCGTAGCGATGAGAGGTAGAGGGTAACTATACCCCACTGTGATGGCGTTTAGACCTCTATAATCAATACACGGATGCAAGCCTCCCTCCTTTTTCCTCACAAAAAAGAAACTCGAGAAGACGGGTGAGATGGAGGGCCGAATGTACCCCTGTCCCAGCGACTCCGTGACATATGTCTCCATCGCCAACGTCTCCTCTTGGGACAACGAGTACACGTGACTCTTGGGAAGCGCTGCGTTTACCTGGAGATCTATCGTACAATCCCTTCCCGGTCGATAAGGTGGTAATTTAGTCGCTTTCACTTTATACTGAAAGCGATTGCCAAATCGGCATACTCGGGGGAATGCACACGGTGGGACCCTGGTCTGGACTCTCCACCGACGTGGCACCGATGGAAACTACCAAACACCTTCCAGAACACTCCTCTGACCACCCTTGGAGAACCCCCTGTCTCCACGAAATTTTAGGATTGTGCCGGGCCAGCCAGGGAATCCCCAGCACCACTGGAAACGCAGGCGAATCAATAATAAAAAGACTGATGCGCTCCCTATGATTTCCCTGCGTCACCATGTCCAGTGGGACCGTGGTCTCCCTGACCACCCCTGACCCTAATGGCCGGGTATCTAGGGAGTGCACAGGAAAGAGAGAATCTATCGGCACAAGCGGAACCCCTAACTTAAGGGCGAGTCCGCGATCCATAAAGTTCCCAGCTGCGCCTGAATCGACTAGCGCCCTATGCTGGGAAGAGGAAAAAAAATGAAGGAAAAAAGTTAAGACAAACAGGTGGCCAACAAGGGGTTCTGGATGAGTTTGATGCTGACTCACCTGGGGTGATCGAGAAGCGTTCCGCCTGCCATCTCTACTCCCAGACGGACCCCCCCAGCACCGATCAGACGTGTGTCCTCTCCGACCACAGTTGGTGCAGGGAAGGCCTCCTCCTCCGGTACCCCTCGGCACAGCCCCTCCCAACTCCATCGGAATGGGAGCGGAGGGGCTGGGTGGTGAAACGCACAGGTCTCTCTCCGAACGCCCGCGGACAGCCAGCAGATTGTCCAGTCGAATAGACATGTCTATCAGCTCATCCAGTGACAGAGTGGTGTCCCGACACGCTAACTCCCTGCGGACGTCCTCCCGGAGACTACACCTGTAGTGGTCAATAAGGGCCCTGTCGTTCCACCCAGATCCTGCTGCCAAGGTCCGGAACTCCAGCGCGTAATCCTGGGTGCGCCTCCTCTCCTGCCTGAGATGAAATAGTCGTTCTCCCACCGCTCGGCCGTCTGGAGGGTGATCAAACACGGCACGGAAGCGGCGGGAAAACTCTGGGTAGTGCTCCCGAGCTGAGTCTGGGCCATTCCAGACTGCATTCGCCCACTCCAGAGCATGACCCGTGAGGCAGGAGATGAGGACACTCACCCTCTCCGCTCCCGAGGGAGTAGGTCTGACGGTGGCCAGGTAAAGCTCCAGTTGGAGTAAAAACCCCTGGCAACCCGCCGCCGCTCCATCATAAGCCCTCGGTAGCATCAGAAGGAGGGTGCTGGAGTCGGGAGATGGGGAGTCCGGAGCCGGGGGTGCCGAAGGTGGAGAGAGGAGACCACTCCTCTCCCATCGGTCCATTCTCTCCATTACTTGATCCATCGCAGATCCGATCCGATGGAGGACGGTGGTGTGGTGAAGAACCCGTTCCTCCATCGATGGGAGGGGGTTGGCTGCTGCTCCTGCTGACTCCATTCAATTTAGGTGCGGGATTCTGTAATACTCCGGGTGTCGTGGGTGTGGAGTCAAAGGCAGGAGACAGAGAGTACAATGCTGTGCTCTTTAATGGCACCAACGCACCACAGGGTGCTAACAATGATCACGGCCCCAAAACACAGGGAATGAAAAATGACTACTGAAAAATGCACGACCAGGAACTAACACGTTCCTCTGCTACAGAGCCGAAGGTTTACAAAGAATAATCCCGCACAACAACCAGGCGGGCCGGCTGTCTAATAAAGACAAACTAATCATCACAAACAGGTGCTACCAATAAACATACAAGGAGGGGGAGGAAAGACAATCAGTGGCAGCTAATAGGCCGGTGACGACGAACGCCGAGCGCCACCCGACCGGGAAGGGAAACCACCCTCAGTCGGACTCGTGACAATGACGAGATAGATGTACCAAGTAAGCCCTTAACTGTGTTCCATACCTTTTTAGAATCATTTTTACAATCAATAAAAGCATTGTTGTAAAATAACTTTTTTTCTTTCGATTCAATTTAACTGCATAATTACGTAATGTTCTATAATTCTGTTCATCAATTTCTAATTTTGACTTGGCTGCTAAGACTTTTGCCATATTTCTTTGAGAAACAGCCTCACCCAATTCATCATCAATCATCATCTGGAGATGGACAGGCACCAACTGTACTCTTTCTTATAGGGGCATGATGGTCCATTACCTCCATGAGCAAATCAATAAAACATTCTGTAGCGTGATTTAAATCATCCTCTAGACAAAATCAGCTCCCAGGGTACAGCAGCCAAATCAGAAGAGATGCTGAAGACGCCACCCAAACCTATAGAGAGAGAGGGTGAGTGGGTTACGTACTGTACAGGATATCAGTTACTGACACTCGTTATCCACAGACATACTGGCAGTGGAATATATCAGCCCATCTAAATCACTCAGGCAGATGTTCTCGTGTTCTTTCCAGATCCAGCAGACTTGGAGTGAGTGGTCCGGGCTGCAAATCCCCCAGCTGGCGTAGAGCAGGCATGGGAGGAACAGGCCCTGCTGCTGAGGGGAGGGTTTACTGCCTCCACTGGAGCGGCATGACATACATCTAATCCAAGTATATGCCTATTCCTAGTGACCTAATGTGAATTTCATTGACATTATTAACATTGGATTAAAAACCTCCAGACTAAAATGTGACTTGAACTGTAATGAAGTTTAGCCATTCTCTTGGATTATTTAGGACATGTTCATGAAACGCAATTATTAATGAATTATGTCTTGCAAAACCAGTGTTATGAATACAGAATTCCTAATGAATACTTGCATTGTATTTTGTGTGTGACTTCCCTATTAGGCCACCAGAGGGCAGAGTAACACCAGCAGAAACCAAGGGGGTTAGGGAGAGGGCAGAGAAACAACCCAAATCGTCAGGTAAACTGAGACACTGCTATAACTAGACTGCCTTTTCGGTGAAGCAGTGAAGCTCATCTGCCTTTTCCTCTTTCTTTCTCCTTCCCTCCCGCCGTCGAGCTATAGTGCCAGTGTGTGAGGAACTTCTGTTTGTGAAGCCGTGCTCCTCGCCGGCCCACCGTCGTACTGCAACTCTGGTTCTTATGTCAGCCCAGTCGTCCATGGAGGACTCGTCCTCCTCTCTGGCCTCACGCTCTCGCTCAGTCTCTCCGCTCCGCTCACCACAACGCCCTCTTCATCGGCCTCTCCGCGGGCTCGTTCAACGCCAACAACCCCAAGGTGAATAACAACACCTCTCCTCATGGAGACTGGGGATAATAACTAAAGAGAATGGATGGATGTGGAATTATAAAGGAAATATTATGAATAACGAAGTAATAACATTCTCATATTCGCACTAATATTGTAACCCTGTCCTTGAACATCCTTCTATAATAGTACACAATCACAACACAAGTAACAAGCATATTTCCTCCATAAAATTAATAAATTAAATGGTTAATTTCTATCAGCCAGTATCATATCAATTACAATTTACAAGTCATTTAGCCGACTCTTTTATCCAGAACGACTTACAGGAGCAATTAGGGCTAAGTGCATTGCTTAAAGGGCACAACGACTGATTTTTCACCTAGTCGGCTTGGGGATTCGAACCAGCGACCTCTCGGTTACTGGCCCAATGCTCTTAACCGCTAGGCTACTTGCCACTCCCGTAAGTAAGTAGCCTTGAACGAGCCTTGACTTGTGCGAGCCAGAACGGCTCATAGGATCAGTCTCCTGTTTCGGTAGCGTGAGGCAGCTTGATGTACAAGTACACCCTCTGGACAGGACGCTGGTCTATCGCAGGTGTTACAAGATTGTGTTTAGAGGTAGGTGAAGGAGTCGAGCGCAGGAGAGCAGAGATGTCCGAGATGCGGTTTTTTAATAGGCGAGTCCACAAACATATAGGTCAGTTACAATACCAAAAATGAACGCCCTCGATAAAACGGGAAACCAGTTACTGAAGGAGGAAAAAACAACGCTCCTAAACTTATACACACTTGGTATAATACGTGAAAACAAATCAGGCACAACCTTAACGAGCCACATCCCACGAATAATCCCGCACAAACCTAGGCAGGCAACAGGGGTAATTATACACACAGAAATGAAAGCAAATGAAACCAGGTGTGAAAGAACCAAAGACAAAACAAATGGAAAAGGAAGAAAGGATCAGTGATGGCTAGTAGGCCGGCGACGCCGACCACCGAGAACCGCCCGAGCTGGGAGAGGAACTACCTTCGCTGGAAGTCACGACAGCAGGGCCTTTCATTCGTATGAGGTCTATTATTCTGTCCTCTACAGTGATGTGATGCACAGCTGTGGTAGATGATCATAAAATGTACTCGGACCTTTCTGCCTGTGCCTGATGAAATGCGGAGGTTCTGTGGTATTTTTAGGCTCTGATTCAGTCTTTAATAATGAAGGGCTCTGGAATGGAGCCAGCCCCATTCATCACGTGTTCTAGAAGAGAGCCTGATGAGAGAGAGAGGACATTTATCTTCCTGCATCTTTCATAACCTCTACCGGGGAGAGAGGGAGAGAGAGAGGCCCATGGAGAGACAGGCGAAGTTCCCTGTTATTTTTGTAGGGACAGTGTGTGTCTGTGCAGAGTTCCAACTTTGAACCGTGTGTGTGTGTGTGTGTGTGCGTGCACGCTCAGGTCCAGGTCGGAGCCCTGCATGTGTGTTTTCAGCGATGGCTCTCCCTGGACACAGCGTTATTAATGCGATTCTTCCACATCCCTGATGTGTCATCATACCAGAGGCCACTCCACCGGCCTGCCTCACACACTCACTCACTCACTCACACACTCACTCACTCACTCACTCACTCACTCACTCACACACTCACTCACTCACTCACTCACTCACTCACTCACTCACTCACACACTCACTCACACACTCACTCACTCACTCACTCACACACTCACTGACTCACTCACTCACTCACACACTCACTCACTCACTCACTCACTCACTCACACACTCACACACTCACTCACTCACACACTCACTCACACACTCACACACTCACACATGCGCATACGCACACACGCTCACGTGCACACCCATGTCCTCAAACATGATCGGACCCATCTCATTTTCCGCCTAAAATTATGTCCCGGAAAGTTGGCTTTTGTTTACAATGCCTTACTAGTCAAATATTGCATATTGAGCAGCAACTGTCCTGATTTCGGGATGATGATCCAGTAGTTAAAGGCATTTTTCACATATTACAATTCTATTCGGTTTCCTGAGCTTCTGGGCACCTGACCTGGCTGCACTACAACTTATTTAAGGCAACAACAAACAAATCCTGGTGTAACAAAAATAATCATGGTGTAAACTTTTGAGTTATGAAAGTCTTGAGCTGGCGCTAAGAATTTGCATGTGTGATAATTAGTTAGTCATGGTGGGTGTATAGGAGTGTGACTTGCTGGCTGTGCGGTGTGTGTGTGTCCTCAGATGCTGCGGACCTGTTCTCTCCTACACCTCAGCAGACTGTTCAGCTCATTACAGGAGGCAGGAGGGGGCAACGGGGCTGTTGCCCCCGACCACAACAACAACCTGGAGATAGAGACAATGGAGGAAGAAGAGGCCAAGGAGGATGAGCAATCAGAGAATGAGGAGTAAGACACTGCAACACACTTGCACTACACACACACACACACCAAGAGTATATGTCTGATACATAGACACTTAAGTTGACCTCTCTGTGTCATGAGGAACATGCTTTGTGCAGTATGAAACCATGTGTATAATGAAGCTGTGAGTAATATGACCTGTGTTCTCTGTGTGTATCAGGATGATGACCTGAGGGAGTTAAGGGCCTCCATAGAAAGACACATACTCACCAACGGACTGGAAGAAGAGGAGCACCACAGCAGTGAGAGCCAGCTCCATGAAGAATGGAAGAAGAGGAGCACCACAGCAGTGAGAGCCAGCTCCATGAAGAATGGAAGAAGAGGAGCACCACAGCAGTTAGAGCCAGCTCCATGAAGAATGGAAGAAGAGGAGCACCACAGCAGTGAGAGCCAGTTCCATGAAGAATGGAAGAAGAGGAGCACCACAGCAGTTAGAGCCAGCTCCATGAAGAATGGAAGAAAATGAGCACCACAGCAGTGAGAGCCAGCTCCATGAAGAATGGAAGAAGAGGAGCACCACAGCAGTGAGAGCCAGCTCCATGAAGAATGGAAGAAGAGGAGCACGACAGCAATGAGAGCAAGCTCCATGAAGAATGGAAGAAGAGGAGCACCACAGCAGTGAGAGCCAGCTCCATGAAGAATGGAAGAAGAGGAGCACCACAGCAGTGAGAGCCAGCTCCATGAAGAATGGAAGAAGAGGAGCACCACAGCAGTGAGAGCCAGCTCCATGAAGAATGGAAGAAGAGGAGCACCACAGCAGTGAGAGCCAGCTCCATGAAGAATGGAAGAAGAGGAGCACCACAGCAGTGAGAGCCAGTTCCATGAAGAATGGAAGAAGAGGAGCACCACAGCAGTGAGAGCCAGCTCCATGAAGAATGGAAGAAGAGGAGCACCACAGCAGTGAGAGCCAGTTCCATGAAGAATGGAAGAAGAGGAGCACCACAGCAGTGAGAGCCAGTTCCATGAAGAATGGAAGAAGAGGAGCACCACAGCAGTTAGAGCCAGCTCCATGAAGAATGAAGAATGGAAGAAGAAGAGGAGCACGACAGCAGTGAGAGCCAGCTCCATGAAGAATGGAAGAAGAGGAGCACCACAGCAGTGAGAGCCAGCTCCATGAAGAATGGAAGAAGAGGAGCACCACAGCAGTGAGAGCCAGCTCCATGAAGAATGGAAGAAGAGGAGCACCACAGCAGTGAGAGCCAGCTCAATGAGGAATGGCAATCAGGTACATTTAGTAATCCTTCTTAGATCCACATGCACAATAGTTACAATGCACGCAGTCAGAACCAGATTGTCAATAGTATTGTGTGTGTGTGTGAACACCAGACGACAGTGGTGAGGAGGAGGATGTTGAAGCAGGACAGCATCTACAGCTGTCTGGAGGAGCTGCGTTTGAACCTGGAGCAGGAGATAGGCTTTGAGAACTTTATAGAGGCCTACAACACGATCAAGGATGGGACCTGCTTACCCTCTACCCTCATGATGTCATTTATGATCTATCGTCCAGAAATTACGGATGGTGATTGAATGTTCATGTCATTGTACCATTATTGGCAATTCATGAGGTTGAGGATGAGAACATCAACATGTTACTGAACAACATCCTGGGGACTGAGCACCGGCACCTGTACCCCAACATCCTTCACCTGGTCATGGCTGATGGAGCCTACTAAGAGGGTTAGTATCAGAGACCTGTCTCTCTCTCTCTGTCTCTCTCCACTCTGCATCCCACCTTCACTTACTTGCCCTTTGTTTTGACAGATCTATTTCCCCTCATGTTTAAATCACAGGCATGCATGATGTGTTCTTCTATTAATTGTTGTGTTCAGCCAGTATGCTGAATGCCTCTACAACAGGTTCTCCCACAGCTCTAGACTGTGTGAGAGAGCCAATAAACCCTTTAATCTAATCTGCCCAATCTGCTATTCCCTCCTAACACCCCCACATCTCTACCCAGTCACTTGGACTGTGGCGATGTGAAACACACCCTAAAGACCCCCCCCACACACACACACACACACACACCAGACTCATGTGCCAAGTTAGCTGTCAGACACTGGGGAGGTGTAGGGGGGGAAGAGTTTAATTTGTGTCTGACAGAACGGAACGGAACTCCCCCAGGACATGAGAGCAGAGGATTCAGACAAAGCTCTCAATCTCTCTGGACTGTCTCTCTGCTCTCTGTGTTTTGTTCCCTCTTCTTACTCTTTGGATAAAATAAACACTTGTCTTTCTCTCCCTCCTTACCACACTGTCTAGACTGTTCTGTCTAGACTTCCAGTGCTGGCCTGTTTGTCTCGAACAGCCTTGATGTTCGATCCATTTTTATTTGATCTTGTGTGTGCCTCAAGCCCTTTCATTTAGGCAATGAGAGCAGAGAGGGTAATGTTGATGGAGCTAGGCACAGGCAGGAGGGTGAAGCTGAAGGCTTCTGATTTCCAACGCTTTTACTATGCTGCTTTAAACTTTTGGAGTAAAAAACGCAGAGGAAAATAAGTTTCCAATCATATCGCCAACCAATTAGTAGGCAATGCCTACTCATAATTGGTTAAAATCACACGATGTCATTGGAAACCCCACCGCACCTTCTCTGCTGTGCAATCCAGCTTCCGAGCCGGCCACGGGTGCACCTCAGCCAAGCTCAAGGTACTAAACAATATCATAACCACCATTGATAAAAGACAGTACTGTGCAGCAAACTGGATACAGTCTATCACAGTGCCATCCGTTTTGTTACCAAATCACCTTATACCACCAACCACTGCGACCTGTATGCTCTAGTCGGCTGGCCCTCGCTACATATTCGTCGCCAGACCCACTGGCTCCAGGTCATCTACAAGTCTATGCTAGGTAAAGCTCCGCCTTATCTCAGTTCACTGGTCACGATAACAACACCCACCCATAGCACACGTTCCAGCAGTTATATCTCACTGATCATCCCCAAAGCCAACATCTCATTTGGCCGCCTTTCCTTCCAGTTCTCTGCTGCCAGTGACAGGAACGAATTGCAAAAATCGCTGAAGTTGGAGACTTATTTCCCTCACCAACTTTAAACATCAACTATCTGAGCAGCTAACCGATCGCTGCAGCTGTACATAGTCCATCTGTAAATAGCCCACCCAATCTACCTACCTCATGCTTATTGAAATGTTTGATTATCATGGATTTATTGGTGGTGACCGTGTTACCTAGCCTCAGTGCAGTGGGCAGCTGGGAGGAGGTGCTCTTGTTCTCCATGGACTTTACAGTGTCCCAGGACTTTTTGGAGTTAGAGCTACAGGATGCAAATATCTGCTTGAAAAAGCTAGCCTTTGCTTTCCTGACTGACTGCGTGTATTGGTTCCTGACTTCCCTGAACAGTTGCATATCACGGGGACTATTCAATGCTATTGCAGTCCGCCACAGGATGTTTTTGTGCTGGTCAAGGGCAGTCAGGTCTGATGTGAACCAAGGGCTATATATCTAAGATGGTGAGGAAATTACTTTTAAAGAATGACCAGGCATCCTCGACTGATGGGATGAGGTCAATATCCTTCCAAGATACCCGGGCCAGGTTGATTAGAAAGGCCTACTCGCAGAAGTGTTTTAGGGAGCGTTTGACAGTGATGAGGGGTGGACGTTTGACCGCAGACCCATAGGAGATACAGGCAATGAGGCAGTGATCACTGAGATCCTGATTGAAAACAGCGGTGGTGTATTTGGAGGACAAGTTGGTCAGGATATTGTCTATGAGGGTGCCCATGTTTACGGCTTTAGGGTTGTACCTGGTGGGTTCCTTGATTTGTGTAAGATTGAGGGCATCTAGCTTAGATTGTAGGACTGCCGGGGTGTTAAGCATATCCCAGTTTAGGTCACCTAACAGAACAAACACTGAAACTAGATGGGGGGCGATCAATTCACAAATGGTGCCCAGGGCACAGGTGGGAGCAGAGGGGGGTCGATAGCAGGCGGCAACAGTGAGAGACTTATTTCTGGAGAGATTCATTTTTAAAATTAGAAGTTCGAACTGTTTGGGTGTAGACCTGGAATGTATGACAAAACTTTGCAGGCAATCCCTGCAGTAGATTGCAACTCCTCCCCCTTTGGCAGTTCTTTCTTGATGGAAAAGTTTGTAGTTGGTTATGGAAATCTTAGAATTGTTGGTGCCCTTCCTAAGCCAGGATTCAGACACGGCAAGGACATCAGGGTTGGCGGAGTGTTGTAAAGCCGTGAGTAAAACAAACTTCGGGAGGAGGCTTCTGATGTTAACATGCATGAAACCAAGGCTTTTTCGGTCACAGAAGTCAACAAATGAGGGTGCCTGGGGACACGCAGGTCCTGGGTTTACCTCCACATCACCCGAGGAACAGAGGATTAGTAGGATGAGGGTACGATTAAAGGCTATCGAAAGTGGTCACCTAGAGCGTTGGGGACAAAGAATAAAAGGAGCAGATTTCTGGCCGTGGTAGAAGAAATTCAGGGCATAATGTGTAGATGGGTATGGTGGGGTGCGGGTACAGCGGAGGTAAGCCCATGCACTTGAGTGATGATAAGAGAGGTTGTATCTCTGGACATGCTGGTTATAATGGGTGAGGTCACCGCATGTGTAGAAGGAGGTATCAGAGGTATGATGAGTGGAACTAGGGGCTCCATTGTAAACTAAAACAATGATAACTAACCTAGACAACAGTATACAAGGCATATTGACATTTGAGAGAGACATACAGCGAGGCATAAAGTAATCACAAGTGTTGATTGGGAGAGCTAGCTTAGACAACAACGGGTAAGACAACAGCTAATCAGCTAAAACAACAACAACAGGTAAAATGGCGATGAATGGGCAGAGAGGGTTGGTTAACTACACACAGAGCCTGAGTTCACGGCTGGGGCCGACAGATAAACAACAAATAAACAGAATGGAGTACCGTGATTAATGGACAGTTCAGCAGGCATCATCTATGTAGCCAAGTGATCATAGGGTCCAGGGGGAAACAATAGATGGAACAGGGAAGCCGCGGAGTAGTCGCTACTACGCTAGCACGTGGGGGACACGGCGTTTAAAGTTAGTAGCCCGGGGCAAGTAGAAGCGTCTGCTCCGACGTCCGACGGAGGCCGGTTGAAGGCACAGCTGATGGAGTATTCGTCGGCATACCAGCCGTGGTGGTGCGGCGGGGCGCCGTGTTGACAAAGGATCCAAGACAGATGGCGAAAGAGGTATTGTAGTTGTGGTAATTTAGTTTGCTAGCCGGGAGATGCGCCTGGCTCACGGCTAACTGGTGCTAGCTTCGGGGCAGGGGCGTTAGCCACTATAGCCACTAGGTAGCAGCGGTGATTCGGTGCCAAGGTCCAGAGTTTACGGCAAGGATCCGGTGGAGTAGTGGATTCTAGCCGTGTTTGGGTGGAGTCCGGGTGAACAACTGAGTAGGCCGGGATGTGGGCCTCAGGGATAGCTTCGGTACTGGGTCATTCGGTGGGTGCTAGCTAGCTGTGAAGATCAGGAGTAATGATCCATGGATTACGGCAGGAATACGGCGTTGTAGTGGAGAAGCAGTCCGATACTGGTAGGCTGGCGAGTATTATCCAGGCTAACAAAAAAAAGTGCTGGTATCTGTGCAGAAGGTAAAGGCTGCTAGCAGTGGCTAACAATGACTAAATAGCTTGTAGCTAATTAGTTGGTTAGCTTCTGGTGGCTAGGTGGTTCTTGCTATAAGGTATAAAAAGGAAAAATAATAGAGGTTCCGTATCACATTGGGTGAGGCAGGTTACCTGAAGGTATAATTGAATTAAAATGGAAAAGAGATTGAAAATAAAATAGAAATATATACAAAGAAGACAAAAAATACAAAAGTACACGAGAGGACGAACAAAACACGTCTGCATTGCTACGCCACAGGGCTCCCGAGACTCGTCTGAAGGTCCCATGGTACCAGTTGAAAAAATGTATCGAAGTACAGTACCATTTGGACACACCTACTCATTGCAGGGTTTTTCTTTATTTTTACTATTTTCTACATTATAGAATAATAGTGAAGGCAAAGCTGTCATCAAGGCAAAGGGTGGCTATTTGAAGAAGCTCAAATAGAAAATATATTTTGATTTGTTTACAACTTTTTTGATTACTACATGATTTCATATGTGTTATTTCATAGTTTTAATATCTTCAATATTATTCTACAATAAGTGTTCTAAAACTTTTGACCGGTAGTGTATGTGTTGGCTTTTCAACCCCCATGTTGTGGATTCAGAGCTATTGATTTAAATAGAACTCAGAGGGTTTTCTGTAATGGAAGCTTCTCTAATGTCAAACATGTAAAGTGTGGTGTACCGCAGGCCAGCTCACTGGGCCCTCTACTCTTTTCTATTTTACCCATGATCTGCTACTGGCATTAAACAAAGCATGTGTGTTCATGTATGCTGATGATTCAACCATATACGCATCAGCAACCACAGCTATTAAAGTCACTTAACAAAGAGTTGCAGTCTGTTTTGGAATGGGTGGACAGTAATAAATTGGTCCTGAAAATCTCTAAAACTAAGAGCATTGTATTTGGTACAAATCATTCCCTAAGTTCTAGACCTCAGCTGAATCTGGTAATGAATGGTGTGGCTGTTGAACAAGTTGAGGAGACTAAATTGCTTGGTTACCTTAGTTTGTAAACTGTCATGGTCAAAACATATAGATCCAAGATGAGGAGAGATCTGTCCGTAATAAATATATGCTCTGCTTTTTTGACACCATACTCCACAAAGCAAGTCCTGTGAGCTCTAGTCTTATCTTATCTTGATTATTGTCCAGTCATATGCAACTGGCCCAGAACAGAGTAGCACATCTTGCTTTTCATTGTAATCAATTCATTGTAATATTACTATGCATGCCAGTCTCTCTTGGCTAAGGGGTGAGGAAAGACTGACTGCATCGCTTCTTGTTTTACAAGAAACATTGTGTTGGGAATTCCAAATTGTTTGCATAGTCAACTTACACACATCACTGACACACACACTTACCCCTACCAGTCATGCCACCAGGGGTCTTTTCACAGTCCCCAGGTCCAGAACAAATTCCAGGAAACATACAGTACTATACAGCCCCACGATTGCACGGAACTCCCTTCCATCTCATATAACATAAGTAAACAGCAAACCTGTTTTCAAAAAGCAAATAAAGCACAACGCCTCTCCCCCGTGTGGCCTACTTTTTGTGTGCATGTACTGACGTGTATGTTTCACTGAGACAGGCACACTACATTATGTTTTTAAATGTATGTAAAGTGTCAAAGATTTTGTCTGTAATGTCTTTTTCGTAATGTGTCAGACCCCAGTAAGACTAGCTGTCACCATTCCTCTCACCCATCCTCTAACAGACTAATGGGGATCCCAATAAAAAATCAAGTAAAAAATGTAATAAAAATTCCATACAGACATGTTCCTAGCTCATGTTCTACACCCTATAATGGTGTGATTTATCTGTGTATCACAGAGCCAGAATGTACATTGTCCTCACTCCCCCAGTCCTCACACCCATCCTCTAATAGAGCTTTAGTCCAGTGCCAGGAGCCAGGAGTGTGATGGAAATTGCTATAGATTAGTGTGCTGGCCACCAGCAAGCAGCGCATTCAATATTTATACTGTTATCATGTTTATTTGTTTGTCATCCCATTTCTAATTTACGAATTCCATTTCAAGTCTGCTGCTATCTGAATTGCATTAGGTGGTTGTTTTATCTTCTCAAGTTAATTACATTCCACGAACTGAAGTGGCAAATAAGTGCCAAGTGTGTGTTACACAGAGTGGAAAAGGAGAACTCCAGTGGCTATACGAGTCAGGCATGTTCCCAGATTTGCCCTCTACAAGATCATCAGCAGACTCCATCACTTTTGTCTACCATCCTCTGACCAGCTCTCTCCGCTCAAGCCATGAACTGACCCTCTCCATCTTCGGAGGATGCAGCTTTCAAAGAGTTGGTTGACCTGTAGTTTGAGATTCTATGAAAAGCGCTATAGAAATGAATAAATTATTATTAGAATAAATGGAGGTACAGATGTTGGATCTTAATTGTACCAATATGGTCACAGCTAAATAATCCTGTAGCAACAGGATTTGAACGTTTTATTAGCTAGCCAAAAGTAGGCTACATGAAAAATGCAATACTGTTAATATAACTGTGTGTTGGTTTGGATATTCAGGGAATTTATGTAAATCATGAAGCTCATCTGCATTTCCTGTGGGGCAGAAAAAATCTCAGTACCAAGAGAGTGATCAAATTAAGATTCTACATCTGTACCTGTTCATTTACTAAATGTAACAGCAAACTATTGGAGAATTTATTGTGGAAGGGTGGATTGCTGAAGGAGATAATTTGAAGGGCAATTCCAACACTTTTCAACCTCTTATTCATTATCTCCAGCACCATACCAGTGTCTATATCCACTATATATACAAAAGTATGTGGACACCCCTTCAAATGAATGGATTTGGTTATTTCAGCCACACCCATTGCAGACAGGTGTATAAAATAGAGCACTCAGCCATGCAATCTCCATAGGTAAACATTGGCAGTGGAATGGCCTTACTGAAAAGCTCAGTGACTTTCAACATAGTACTGTCATAAGATGCCACCTTTCCAACAAGTCAGTTTATCAAATTTCTGCCCTGCTAGAGCTGCCCCGGTCAACTGTAAGTGCTGTTATTCTGTAGTGGAAACGTCTACGAGCAACAACGGCTCTGCCGTGAAGTGGTAGAGCACACAAGCTCACAGAATGGGACCTCCGAGTGCTGAAGCGCGTAGTGCGTAAAAATCATCCGTCCTCTGTTGCAACACTCACTACCGAGTTCCAAACTACCTCTGGAAGCAACATCAGCACACGAACTGTTTGTCGGGAGCTTATTGAAATGAGTTTCCATGGCCTAAGATCACCATGTGCAATGCAAAGTGTCGGAGAGCTCGCCACCATTGGACTCTGGAGCAGTGGAAACGCGTTCTCTGGAGTGATGAATCACACTTCACTATCTGCTGGTCCAACGGACAAAGCTGGGTTTGGCGGATGCCAGGAGAACTCTACCTGCCCCAATACATAGTGCCAACTGTAAAATTTGGTGGAGGAGGAATAATGGTCGGGGGCTGTTTCTTATGGTTCGGTTTAGGCCCCTTAGTTCCAGTGAAGGGAAATATTAACGCTACAGTATACAAAGACATTCTAGATTATTCTGTTCTTCCAACTTCGTGGCAACAGTTTGGGGAAGGACCAATCCTGTTTCAGCATGACATTGCCTCCGTGCACAAAGCGAGGTCCATATGGAAATGGTTTGTCAAGATTGGTGTGGAAGAACTTGAGTGGCCTGCACAGAGCCCTGACCTCAACCCCATCAAACACCTTTGGGATGAATTGGAACACAGACTGCGAGCCAGCGCTAATCGCTCAACATTAGTGCCCGACCTCACTGATGAGCTTGTGGATGAATGGAAACAAGTCCCCACATCAATGTTCCAACATCTAGTGGAAAGCCTTCCTCCCAGAAGAGTGAAGGCTGTAATAGCAGCAAAGGGGGACCAACTCCATATTAATGCCCATGATTTTGGAATTAGATGTTCGATGACCCAGTGTCCAGATTTCTTTGGTCGTGTAGTGTATGTGAAACGGTACATTTCTATGATCTGTGAACATTGAGAAGAAAGATCCCCCTCCCCAAAAAATGCTTCTCTATGATGTCACAGAGGTAGGATTAAAAGTTAGTTTTTCTATGATGTTCAAAACCTGTAACAAGTTACTAGCTAGCAGGAGGATATTTTATTGCTCTCCTCATCACTGCAAAGCTCAAGTGTTTGAAATTCCCTTTTTTAATGTTTGAACGTTTGATGATGTCATCAGGTATAAACTTTTTTTTTAAATGTTCTTCTACAAAACAAAGACAATGCACCATTTCACATATGTAGACGTTGGTATTGTGCTGGACATAATAAAAATGAGGTTGAAAAGTGGTGGAATTGCCCATTTAAGGGTTTATTGAGGAGCATACATGATGAGAATATCACCTTCCATCATTCTGCATTGTCTATTTGATAAATGTGTGTCTTGATTTTCTGAAAAGAATTCCATCCACATTCACACCCACCTTGATATCTCCTTATTATCTCAACAAATTAAATGAATGTTCAGATTACAAACTGTTTTGTATATGTCTAGGATTCTTGTTTATACTCTTTGCTATAGAACTGCAGGTGGTTATTTAGTCGTTTTATGTCTATGATTGAATTCATATTTATTCTGTGTATGTCTATCATATATAGCCTTCAAATGCAGGCTTTTTATTACTTGAAGTCCAGCCAACACCAGCTGTCATTTTACCCCTTATGGCAATAAAACCATGAAACTCTTTCAAGTCAGAGACTTGAAAGGGGGGCCCCTGGTGAGAGCTATAGATCGTACTCTATCCTGCAATGTATACTATTAAGGCAAACTCTATCTCCATTCTAGAGGGAATTCTAATAGTACTACAACAGCCAAAATTTTTAAGATTAGGGTTGATTTATGAGGAGATCAAAAAGACAGATAAAAGGAGTTATTGTTACTAGGTTGCTGTCCCATATTCACCTACCCCATAATTGACAGTATTACTGGAGTAAAGTTAATTGATTTCTTGGTTGAATTTCCCACAAGGCCATTGATTAGCTGAATCTCGGCTCTCAGAGGAGAAGCTAATACACTGACACACGTTCACACACACATCCAGCATTCATTGACATTCAGCTCTGATCCCAAATCTAATTTGAAAGCTTTTGCCCCAGGATGTGGTGTTGAGTTATAACGTTCTATCAAGTTAATACAAATGATCTCTTAAAAGTGATCTTTTTGCAAATAAATTAATGTTGGATATTTTTTGGGTTAAACCCAACAGATGTTTAATGAATTTTAGTACTAGATTTCAATTAACCTCTGCTCTAGTTTAAATTAATCTACACAGACTCAAATCTGTACTACTAATTATCTATTGGAAATTACCTCTGTTTTTTATGAATAAATAAGTTCACTGTTGAATTAAGGATATCATTTGATAAATGTTCTTCTCAAAATTCAAAGATAATTTCCCCCAAATTAATGAATCAGCTATTCATTCATTTAAAGTATTCTTGAATGTAGTTCTCTGAGAAAAGTCAATACATTTTGACAGTGCAAAGTGTAACGTGTTTGCTACTCCACCACCAGTTCTTGAAATTATTCAATTTTCCATCACTAATGATGAATAATATATTCCTTACTTAAGTTATGTGAAATGTTGTGATATTGCTTTTCACATGTTTATATTTGTCATGAGAACTAGTCAGCGGCAGGTAACCTAGCGTTTAGAGCGTTGGGCCAGTAACCGAAAAGTCGCTGGTTTGAATACTCCAGTCGATAAGGTGAAAAATCATGCTGTGCCCTTGAGCAAGGCACTTAACCCGAATTTTCTCCAGGGCTGCCATATGGGTGACCCTGTAAAACAACACATTTCACTGCACCTATCTATATTCTTATTCACATCCCTGAGTCAATGCTTTGTAGAAGGACCTTTGGCAGCGATTACAGCTGGGAGTCTTTCTAGATAAGTCTCTAAGATTTCCCCATTATTCCTTTCAAAATTATTCAAGCTCTGTCAAATTGGTTGTTGATCATTTCTAGACAACCATTTTTAGGTCTTGCCATAGATTTAATTAAAATCTGTAACTCGGCCACTCAGTAACATCCACTGTCTTCTTGGTACTGTAAGCAACTCCAGTGTAGATTTGGCCTTGTGTTTTAGGTTATTGTCCTGTTGAAAGATTAATTCATTTCCCAGTGTCTGGTGGAAAGCAGACTGAACCAAGTTTTCCTCTAGGATTTTGCCTGTGCTGAGCTTCATTCCGGTTATTTTTTAAACTCCCCAGTCCATATTGATTACAAGCATACCCATAACATGATGCAGCCACCACTCTGCCTGAAAATATAGAGAGCGGTATTCAATAATGTGTTGTTTTCCCCAAACATAAAACTTTGTATTCTAGACAAAAAGCTTTGCCACAATTTTTTGCAGTAATACTTTAGTGCCTTGTTGCAAACAGGATGCATGTTTTTGAATACGTGTATTCTGTACAAGCTTCCTTCTTTGCCCTCTGTCAATAAGGTTAGTATTTTGGAGTTCAGTACCTACAAAGTTGTTGATCCATTCTCAGGTTTCTCCTATCACAGCCATTAAACTCTGTAACTGTTTGAAAGTCATCATTGACCTCATGGTTAAATCCCGGAGTTGTTTCCTTCCTCTCAGGCATTTGAGTTAGAAAGGATGCCTGTAACTTTGTAGTGACTGGGTGTATTGATACACCATCCAAAAAAAGTAATTAATAACTTAACCATGCTCAAAGGGATATTCAATGTCTGTTTTTTTAACCAATCTACCAATTGGTGCCCTTCATTACAATGTATTAGAAAACCTCCATGGTCTTTGCGGATTAATGTGTGTTTGAAAATCAATGCTCTGAGGGATCTTACAGATAATTGTATGTGTGGGGTACGGAGATGAGGTAGTCATTCAAAAATCACATTAAACACTATAATTGCACAAAGAGTGAGCCTATGCAACCTAATATGTGACTCAAGAAAATGTTTACTCCTGAACTTACAGTATTTAGGCTTGTAATAACAAAGGGATTGAATACTTATTGACTCAAGACAATTCAGCTTTTCATTTTAATTCATCTCTAAGCATTTCTAAAATAATTCTACTTTGACGTTATGAAATAAAAATCTCTATTTAATCCATTTCAAATTCAGTGTGTAACACAACATAATGTGGAAAAAGTCCAGGGGTGTGAATAGTTTCTGAAGGCACTGGAACGCAGACTGCTAGCCAGGCCAAATGGCCCAACATAAGTGCCCAAACACCCCGATGCTCTTGTGGCTGAATGGTTTGGGGTCACTTAGAAATGTCCTTGTTTTTGAAAGAAAAGCCATTTTTTGTCCATTCAAATAACATAAAATTGATCAGAAATACAGTGTCGACATTGTTAATGTTGTAAATGACTATTGTAGCTGGAAACTAGAGGTCGACTGATTATGATTTTTCAAAGCCGCTACTGATTATTGGAGGACCAAAAAAAGCCGATACCGCTTAATCGGCCGATTCTGATATATATTTGGAATAATGACAATTGCAACAATACTGAATAAACACTTTCATTTTTACTTAGTATAATACATAAATAAAATACATTTAGTCTCAAATAAATAACGGAACATGTTCAATTTGGTTTAAATATTGCAAAAACACAGTGTTGGACAAGAAAGTCAAAGTGGAATATGTGCTATGGAAGAAAGCTAACGTTTCAGTTCCTTGCTCAGAACATGAGAACATATGAAAGCTGGTGGTTCCTTTTAACATGAGTCTTCAATATTCCCAGGTAAGAAGTTTTAGGTTGAAGTTATTATAGGAATATTAGAACTATTTCTCTCTATACCATTTGTATTTCATATACCTTTGACTTTTGCATGTTCTCATAGGCACTATAGTATTGCCAGCCTAATCTCGGTAGTTGATAGGCTTGAAGTCATAAACAGCTCAATGCTTGAAGCACAGAGAAGAGCTGCTGGCAAACGCACGAAAGTGCTGTTTGAATGAATGCTTACGAGCCTGCTGCTGCCTACCACCGCTCAGTCAGACTGCTCTGTCAAATAACTAATCATGGACTTAATTATAATATAATAAACACACAGAAATACGAGCCTCAGGTCATTAATATGGTCAAATCTGGAAACTATCATTTCGAAAACAAAACGTTTATTTTTTCAGTGAAATACAGAACCGTTCGGTATTTTATCTAACAGGTGGCATCCCCAAGTCTAAATATTGCTGTTACATTGCACAACCTTCAATGTTATGTCATAATTATGTACAATTCTGGCAAATTAATTACGGTCTTTGTTAGCAAGAAATGGTCTTCACACAGTTTGCAACGAGCCCAGGCCCAAACTATTGCACATACCCTGACTCTGCTAGCACAGAACGCAAGAGAAGTGACACAATTTCCCTCGTTAAAAGAAATTCATGTTAGCAGGCAATATTAACTAAATATGCAGGTTTAAAAATATATACTTGTGTGTTGACTTTAAGAAAGGCATTGATGTTTATGTTTAGGTACACATTGGTGCAATGACAGTGCTTTTTTCACGAATATGCTTGTTAAATCACCACCCGTTTGGCGAAGTAGGCTGTGATTCGATGATAAATTAACAGGCACCACAATGATTATACCCTGTATACAACGCAGGACAAGCTAGATAAACTAGTAATATCATCAACCATGTGTAGTTTACTCGTGATTATGTTAAGATTGATTGTTTTTTATAAGATAATTTTAATGCTAGCTAGCAACTTACCTTGGTTCCTTGCTGCAATTGCGTAACAGTTGTGCAGCCTGCCACGCAGTCTCCTCGTGGAGTGCATTGTAATCGGCCATAATTGGCATCCAGAAATGCCAATTACACATTGTTATGAAAACTTGAAATCGGTCCTAATTAATTGGCCATGCGGTCGACCTCTACTGGAAACGGTTGATTTTTTTTTTACAGAGGCCCGTTGTCTGTGTTCCAATGGCACATTGTGTTAGTTAATCCAAGTTTATCATTTTACAAGGTTAATTGATCATTAGAAAACGCTTTGTAATTATTCTCCACAGCTGAAAACTGTTGTTATGTTTAAAGAAGCAATAAAACTGGCCTTCTTTAGACTAGTTGAGTATCTGGAGCATCAGTGTTTGTGGGTTCGATAACAGGCTCAAAATGGCCAGAAACAAAGATCTTTCTTCTGAAACTCGTCAGTCTATTCTTGTTCTGAGAAATTAAGGCTATTCCATGTGAGGAATTGTCAAGAAGCTGAGTATCTTGTACAATGCTGTGTACTACTCCCTTCACAGAACAGGGCAAACTGGCTCTAACCAGAACATAAAGAGGAGTGGGAGGCCCAGGTGCACAACTGAGCAAGAGGACAAGTACATTAGTGTGTCTAGTTTGGGAAACAGACACCTCACAAGACCTCAACTGGCATCTTCAATAAATAGCACCCGCAGAGCACCAGTTTCAACATCAACAGTGAAGAGGTGACTCAAGGATGCTGGCCTTCTATACAGTTCTTCTGTCCAGTGTCTGTGTTATTTTGCCCATCTTAATCTTTTCTTTTTATTTGCCAGTCTGAGATATGGTCTAATGTCCATTGCTCGTGTTTCTTGGCCCAGCAAGTCTCTTTTTCTTATTGGTGTCCTTTAGTAGTGGTTTCTTTGCAGCTATTCGACCATGAAGGCCTGATTCACGCAGTCTCCTCTAAACAGTTGATGTTGAGATGTGTCTGTTACTTGAACTCTGTGATGCATTTATTAGGGCTACCATTTCTGAGGCTGGTAACTCTAATGAACTTATCCTCTGCAGCAGAGGTAACTCTGGAACAGGCGTGAAAGCACCAGCTGTTCCGGACAACTGTGTGATCATTCTCTATGTAGCTGATGTGAGTAAGACCTTTAAACAGGTCAACATTCACAAGGCCACATGGCCAGATGGATTATCAGGACGTGTACTTGGAGTTTGCGATGATCAACTGGCAAGTGTCTTCACTGACATTTTCAAACTGTCCCTGACTGAGTCTGGAATACCAATATGTTTCAGGCAGACCACCACAGTCCCTGTGCCCAAGTAGACAAAGGTAACCTGCCTAAATGACTGCCGAACTGTGGCACTCATGTCTGTAGCCATGAAGTGCTTTGAAAGGCTGGTCATGGCTCACATCAACACCATTATCCCAGAAACCCTAGACCCACTCCAATTTGCATACCACCCCAACAGATCCACAGATGATGCAATCTCTATTGAACTCCACATGGCCCTTTCCTACCTGGACAAAAGGAACACCTATGTGAGGATGCTATTCATTGACTGCAGCTCAGCGTTCAACACCATAGTGCCCTCAAAGCTCATTACTAAGCTAAGGACCCCGGAACTAAACACCTCCCTCTGCAACTGGATTCTAGACTTCCTGATGGGCCGCCCCCAGGTGGTAAGGGTAGGTAACAACACATCTGCCATGCTGATCCTCAACATGAGGGCCCCTCAGGGGTGCGTGCTCAGTCCCCTCCTGTACTCCCTGTTCACTCATGACTGCTTGGTCAGGCACGACTCCAACACCATCATTAAGTTTGCAGATGACACAACAGTGGTAGGCCTGATCACCGACAACGATGAGACAGCCTATAGGGAGGAGGTCAGAGACCTGGGGTACCAGGACAACAACCCCTCAACGTGATCAAGACAAAGGAGATGATTGTGGACTACAGGAAAGGAGGACCGAGCACGCCCCCATTCTCATCGACAGAGCTGTAGTGGAGCAGGTTGAGATCTTCGAGTTCCTTGGTGTTCACATCACCAACAAACTGTCATCCCCCTCAGGAGACTGAAAAGATTTGGCATAGGTCCTCAGATCCTCAAAAGGTTCTACAGCTGCACCATCGAGAGCATTCTGACTGGTTGCATCACTGCCCGGTATGGCAAATGCTCAGCCTCCGACCGCAAGGCACTACAGAGTGTAGTGCGTACAGGCCCAGTACATCACTGGGGCCAAGCTTCCTGCTATCCAGGACATCTATACCAGGCGGTGTCAGAGGAATGCCCTAAAAACGGTCAAAGACTCCAGCCACCCTAATCATAGACTGTTCTCTGTGCTAAGGCATGGCAAGCAGTACCGGAGCGTCAAGTCTACGTCCAAAATACTTCTTATCAGCTTCTACCCCAAGCCATAAGACTCCTGAACAGCTAATCAAATGGCTACTCAGACTATTATCATTGCCCCCCCTCTTTTACGCTGCTGCTACTCTCTGTTTGTTATCTATGCATAGTCACTTTAATTTTACCTACATGTACGTATTACCTCAATTACCTCGACTAACCGTTGCCCCCACACATTGACTCTGCACCAGTACCCCCTGTATATATATAGCCTCGCTATTGTTATTTTACTGCTGCTCTTTAATTATTTGTTACTGTTATTTCTTATTTTTTACTCATCTATTTTTAACTTTACACTTATTATTTCTTAAAACTGTGTTGTTGGTTAAAAGGGCTTGTAAGTAATTCTGCGCATGCAACAAATACAATTCGATTTGATTTGATTTGATGGGCTGCTGTTTCTCTTTGCTAATTTAACCAATCTAGCCACAATATGGACTTGGTCCTTTACCAAATAGGGCTATCTTCTGTATACCACCCCTACCTTGTCACAACACAACTGATTGGCACAAACGCATGAAGAAGGAAATAAATTCCACAAATGAACTTTTAACAAGGCACACCTGTTAATTGGAATGCATTCCAGGTGATTACCTCAAGAAGCTGTTTGAAAGAATACCAAGAGTGTGAAAAGCTGTCATCAAGGCAAAGGGTGGCTACTTTGAAGAATCTCAAATATAAAATATATATTGATTTGTTTAACACTTTTTTGGTTACAACATGATTCAATATGTGTTATTTCATAGTTGATGTCTTCACTATTATTCTACAATGTAGAAAATAGCACAATAAATAAAAACCCTGGAATGAGTAGGTGTGTCCAAACTTTTGACTGGTACTGTATATATTACTGTTTATTGTACATGAGTCTGATTGTTGGATGCATTAATATGGCTGTCAAATTTTCTCCCTCCAGGGGAAAATTGAGCATATTTCTTGTCTTGTCTCTTTCATCCCTCCTCTCCCCTGCCTCTAGGCAATAGCACATGTCACCTCCATCATCTGTGTGTGTGTGTGTGTGTGTGTGTGTGTGTGTGTGTGTGTGTGTGTGTGTGTGTGTGTGTGTGTGTGTGTGTGTGTGTGTGTGTGTGTGTGTGTGTGTGTGTGTGTGTGTGTGTGTGTCTTGTTTATTACCAATAACATGGTTGTGGACTCGTTTCTTTCTGTTCTTCAGATTGGGTCTTTCTGAGTGGTCATTACCTCTCAAGGTCTGTGAATCACTCATTCTGCTTTCTACTGCTACAAATAATCCATACCTGAGGCTCAGCCAGACGTCACACAGGCAGAGAGGGTAAAATATGATTGGGTTCGTGCAGGAAAGGAGTGCAGGGGTTATAGTCCTAGCCCTACACCCATCCAGGGAGAGTGGAGCACTGTCTCCGTCTCCATGACGATGAAGCCAGACCTGAGAGTCTGCCAGCTCCTATGGGATCACTGGTGACAGAAGAGGGCCAACTCCATATAAATCTTGCTTTTATTGCTCTTTTTCTCCTTCTCCCTGTCTTTTTCCCCCTCTCCGTCCCTCATTCAGTATGCAGTGTCCTCAAACAAAGTGAGATCATTATAAATCACACTTTTTCTTGTTTTCATGTGCCTTTCTCCCTCTCCCTGTTGCAGCACTCCACTCTCTGCCCCTAGGGCTGCTGTGTTGCTGTGCATGTGGGTCTTTCTATAAACTAGGGTACCATTTCTTGTAATGGACAACTGTTTGGAGCTGAATCATTGTCCTTGTTTTTTTTACACTAATACATTACTGCTTTCCGGATAATTAGCTTACGTCATGGACAACATTATGTCAAAATTCCTGGGGTAAGATTACTGTCCATATATGTTTTGATCGTTTGTTTTTCCGAGTTAAAAGGGAGCAATCGGGAACGTGAAAGTGGCTTGTATTTCATTTTTGCATATAAAACCAAACAAAACTAAATGTGAAATGTGGATTTTCACGCGTGGGTGGGTTTAAATGTGGAATGCCTGCCATTGGTTAAGTGCATAGCCAATACTTTCTGTGCTTTCAAAGTAGGAGTTCACCCTTTTAACTCTTTTAACTCCATTCTATGAATCTATTATATATGAATTAATTATTAATCGATTAATAGCTGCCCATACAGTGCCACGATAAAGTCAGATTTCTCAATTGCATAAGATTTAGTGTGTATTGACTTGTTAATGACCTGCTGTTACTTTAAAATGGTTAGTTGACTGATATATCCTAGTTACCTAACTAACCATTGATAATCTTATTCAATGATGCCATACAGACAAAACAACAGTATCTATTGCTAGACTACATTTACATTTACATTTAAGTCATTTGGCAGACGCTCTTATCCAGAGCGACTTATAAATTGGTGAATTCACCTTATGACATCCGGTGGAACAGCCACTTTACAATAGTGCATCTAAATCATTTAAGGGGGGGTGAGAAGGATTACTTTATCCTATCCTAGGTATTCCTTAAAGAGGTGGGGTTTCAGGTGTCTCCGGAAGGTGGTGATTGACTCCGCTGTCCTGGCGTCGTGAGGGAGTTTGTTCCACCATTGGGGGGCCAGAGCAGCGAACAGTTTTGACTGGGCTGAGCGGGAACTGTACTTCCTCAGTGGTAGGGAGGCGAGCAGGCCAGAGGTGGATGAACGCAGTGTCCTTGTTTGGGTGTAGGGCCTGATCAGAGCCTGGAGGTACTGCGGTGCCGTTCCCCTCACAGCTCCGTAGGCAAGCACCATGGTCTTGTAGCGGATGCGAGCTTCAACTGGAAGCCAGTGGCGAGAGCGGAGGAGCGGGGTGACGTGAGAGAACTTGGGAAGGTTGAACACCAGACGGGCTGCGGCGTTCTGGATGAGTTGTAGGGGTTTAATGGCACAGGCAGGGAGCCCAGCCAACAGCGAGTTGCAGTAATCCAGACGGGAGATGACAAGTGCCTGGATTAGGACCTGCGCCGCTTCCTGTGTGAGGCAGGGTCGTACTCTGCGGATGTTGTAGAGCATGAACCTACAGGAACGGGCCACCGCCTTGATGTTAGTTGAGAACGACAGGGTGTTGTCCAGGATCACGCCAAGGTTCTTAGCGCTCTGGGAGGAGGACACAATGGAGTTGTCAACCGTGATGGCGAGATCATGGAACGGGCAGTCCTTCCCCGGGAGGAAGAGCAGCTCCGTCTTGCCGAGGTTCAGCTTGAGGTGGTGATCCGTCATCCACACTGATATGTCTGCCAGACATGCAGAGATGCGATTCGCCACCTGGTCATCAGAAGGGGGAAAGGAGAAGATTAATTGTGTGTCGTCTGCATAGCAATGATAGGAGAGACCATGTGAGGTTATGACAGAGCCAAGTGACTTGGTGTATAGCGAGAATAGGAGAGGGCCTAGAACAGAGCCCTGGGGGACACCAGTGGTGAGAGAGCGTGGTGAGGAGACAGATTCTCGCCACGCCACCTGGTAGGAGTGACCTGTCAGGTAGGACGCAATCCAAGCGTGGGCCGCGCCGGAGATGCCCTACTCGGAGAGGGTGGAGAGGAGGATCTGATGGTTCACAGTATCGAAGGCAGCCGATAGGTCTAGAAGGATGAGAGCAGAGGAGAGAGAGTTAGCTTTAGCAGTGCGGAGCGCCTCCGTGATACAGAGAAGAGCAGTCTCAGTTGAATGACTAGTCTTGAAACCTGACTGATTTGGATCGAGAAGGTCATTCTGAGAGAGATAGCGGGAGAGCTGGCCAAGGACGGCACGTTCAAGAGTTTTGGAGAGAAAAGAAAGAAGGGATACTGGTCTGTAGTTGTTGACATCGGAGGGATCGAGTGTAGGTTTTTTCAGAAGGGGTGCAACTCTCGCTCTCTTGAAGACGGAAGGGACGTAGCCAGCGGTCAGGGATGAGTTGATGAGTGAGGTGAGGTAAGGGAGAAGGTCTCCGGAAATGGTCTGGAGAAGAGAGGAGGGGATAGGGTCAAGCGGGCAGGTTGTTGGGCGGCCGGCCGTCACAAGAAGCGAGATTTCATCTGGAGAGAGAGGGGAGAAAGAGGTCAGAGCACAGGGTAGGGCAGTGTGAGCAGAACCAGCGGTGTCGTTTGACTTAGCAAACGAGGATCGGATGTCGTCGACCTTCTTTTCAAAATGGTTGACGAAGTCATCTGCAGAGAGGGGAGGAGGGGGGGGGGGGGAGGAGGATTCAGGAGGGAGGAGAAGGTGGCAAAGAGCTTCCTAGGGTTAGAGGCAGATGCTTGGAATTTAGAGTGGTAGAAAGTGGCTTTAGCAGCAGAGACAGAGGAGGAAAATGTAGAGAGGAGGGAGTGAAAGGATGCCAGGTCCGCAGGGAGGCGAGTTTTCCTCCATTTCCGCTCGGCTGCCCGGAGCCCTGTTCTGTGAGCTCACAATGAGTCGTCAAGCCACGGAGAGGGAGGGAGGACCGAGCCGGCCTGGAGGATAGGGGACATAGAGAGTCAAAGGATGCAGAAAGGGAAGAGAGGAGGGTTGAGGAGGCAGAATCAGGAGATAGGTTGGAGAAGGTTTGAGCAGAGGGAAGAGATGATAGGATGGAAGAGGAGAGAGTAGCGGGGGATCAAGAGCGAAGGTTGGGACGGCGCGATACCATCCGAGTAGGGGCAGTGTGGGAAGTGTTGGATGAGAGCGAGAGGGAAAAGGATACAAGGTAGTGGTCGGAGACTTGGAGGGGAGTTGCAATGAGGTTAGTGGAAGAACAGCATCTAGTAAAGATGAGGTCGAGCGTATTGCCTGCCTTGTGAGTAGGGGGGAAGGTGAGAGGGTGAGGTCAAAAGAGGAGAGGAGTGGAAAGAAGGAGGCAGAGAGGAATGAGTCAAAGGTAGACGTGGGGAGGTTAAAGTCGCCCAGGACTGTGAGAGGTGAGCCGTCTTCAGGAAAGGAGCTTATCAAGGCATCAAGCTCATTGATGAACTCTCCGAGGGAACCTGGAGGGCGATAAATGATAAGGATGTTAAGCTTGAAAGGGCTGGTAACTGTGACAGCATGGAATTCAAAGGAGGCGATAGACAGATGGGTAAGGGGAGAAAGAGAGAATGACCACTTTGGAGAGATGAGGATCCCGGTGCCACCACCCCGCTGACCAGAAGCTCTCGGGGTGTGCGAGAACACGTGGGCATACGAAGAGAGAGCAGTAGGAGTAGCAGTGTTATCTGTGGTGATCAATGTTTCCGTCAGTGCCAAGAAGTCGAGGGACTGGAGGGAGGCATAGGCTGAGATGAACTCTGCCTTGTTGGCCGCAGATCGGCAGTTCCAGAGGCTACCGGAGACCTGGAACTCCACGTGGGTCGTGCGCGCTGGGACCACCAGATTAGGTGGCCGCGGCCACGCGGTGTGGAGCGTTTGTATGGTCTGTGCAGAGAGGAGAGAACAGGGATAGATAGACACATAGTTGACAGGCTACAGAAGAGGCTACGCTAATGCAAAGGAGATTGGAATGACAAGTGGACTACACGTCTCGAATGTTCAGAAAGTTAAGCTTACGTAGCAAGAATCTTATTGACTAAAATGATTGAAATGATACAGTACTGCTGGAGTAGGCTAGCTGGCAGTGGCTGCGTTGTTGACTTTGTAGGCTAGCTGGCAGTGGCTGCGTTGTTGACACTACACTAATCAAGTCGTTCCGTTGAGTGTAATAGTTTCTACAGTGCTGCTATTCGGGGCTAGCTGGCTAGCTAGCAGTGTTGATTACGTTACGTTACGTTAAAAGAACGACAATAGCTGGCTAGCTAACCTAGAAAATCGCTCTAGACTACACAATTGTCTTTGAAACAAAGAAGGCTATGTAGCTAGCTAGCTACGATCAAACAAATCAAACCGTTGTACTGTAATGAAGTGAAATGAAAATGTGATACTACCTGTGGAGCGAAGCGGAATGTTGACCGGGTAGTTGAAGTTCTATTCGATAGACGTTGGCTAGCTGTTGGCTAGCTAGCTAGCAGTATCTCCTACGTTAAGGACGACAAATAGCTGGCTAGCTAACCTCGGTAAATTAAGATAATCACTCTAAGTCTACACGCTCTAAACTACACAATTATCTTGGATACGATGACAGCAAAGACAACTATGTAGCTAGCTAACACTACACTAATCAAGTCGTTCAGTTGAGTGTAATAGTTTCTACAGTGCTGGTAGACGGTGGACGATAGCTAGCTGCTGGGCAAATAGCAGTGTAGACTACGTTAGGACGACGAAATACGATAATTATAGACTAGACACATACCCCTAGATATAGCTAGTCAGTGGTGACACATCTAACTAGCTGGAATGAATGGAACATCCAACCAATACCTCGAGTCATGCTGTAGGTCCACCACATACCCAGAGGGATGTTGAGTCCTTTCCAGAAGCAACCCCGAGTCCCTACCCCTAGAAACTTGTGGAGATCTGAGAGGAATACCACCAAAATTCCACTAAGCCTTTCAGAGGGTAAGGTGTAGCTCTCACCATGTCACCCCACATCAATCCCTCTCAGATCTCCACAAGTTTCTAGACTCTGGACAGTAGGGGCTAGGAGTTGTTTCTGGACAGGCCATGGGTATTATGGAAGTGCAGTCAGTCAGTCTGGCACTGTCTAAAAATGTTAAAGGGGCAGTGCAGTTAAAAACGTGATTTTTCCGTTTTTTAAGAAAACGCTACATTACCAAATGTATGTGGACATCTGTTCGTCGAACGTCTCATTCCAAAATCATCGGCATTAATATGGATTTGGTACCCTGTTTGGGGCTATAACAGCCTCCACTATTCTGGGAAGGCTTTCTACTAGATGTTGGAACATTGCTGTGGGAACTTGCTTCCATTCAGCCACAATAGCATTTGTGAGGTCAGGCACTGATGTTGGGCGATTAGGCCTGGCTCGGCATTGCAATTCATCCCAAAGGTGTTCGATGGGGTTGAGTTCAGGGCTCTGTGCAGGCCAGTCAAGTTCTTCCACACCGATCTCAACAAACCATTTCTGTATGGACCTTGCTTTGTGCAAGGGGGATTGTCATGCTGAAACAAGAAAGGGCCTTTCCCAAAATGTTTCCACAAAGTTGGAAGCACAGAGTCATCTAGAATGTCATTGAATGTTGTAGTGTTAAGATTTCCCTTCACCGGAACTAAGGGGCCTAGCCCGAACCATGAACCATTACAGTTGGCACTATGGTAGCGTTCTCCTGGCATCTGCCAAACCCAGATTCATCCGTTGGACTGCCAGATGGTGAAGGGTGATTCATCACTCCACGGAACACGTTTCCACTGCTCCAGAATCCAGCTTAACGTCACTCCAGCCGATGCTTGGCATTACACATTGTGATCTTAGGCTTGTGTGCGGCTGCTCGGCCATGGAAACCCATTTCATGAAGCTCCCGACGAACAGTTATTGCGCTGACGTTGCTTTCAGAGGCAGTTTGGAACTTGGTAGTGAGTGTTGCGCAATGATTTTTAATCACTATGCACCTCAGAACTCAGCGGTCCCGTTCTGTGAGCTTGTGTGGCCTACCACTTTGCTGGTGGGTCATTGTTGCTCCTAGACATTTCCACTTCACAATAACAGCACTTACAGTTGACCAGGGCAGAAATTTGACAAACTGACTTGCTGGATAGGTGGCATCCTATGACAGTGCCACGTTGAAGTGCCAAGTCACTGAGCTCTTCAGTAAGGCCATTCTACTACCAATGTCCATCCCTCATGTTTCTTGGCCCAAACAAGTTTCTTCTTCTTATTGGTGTCCTTTAGTAGTGGATTCAGTGCAGCAATTCGACAATGAATGCCTGATTCACGCAGTCTCCGTTGAACAATTGATGTTGAGATGTGTGTGTGTTTCTTGAACACTGTGAAGCTTTTATTTCGGCTACAATTTCTGAGGCTGGTAACTGTGATGAATTTATCCTCTGCAGCAGAGGTAACTCTGGGTCTTCCTTTCCTGTGGCAGTCCTCATGAGAGCCAGTTTCATCATAGCACTTGGTTTTGCAACTGCACTTGAAGAAACTTTCAAAGTTCTTGAAATTTTTCGCATTGACTGACCTTCATGTCTTTAAGTAATGATGGACTGTTAGTTTGTCTTTTATTTGAGCTGTTCTTTCCATATTATGGACTTGGTCTTTTATCAAATAGAGCTACAGTATATTCTGTATATGCCCCCCTACCTTCTCACAACACAGAGAGAGACAGAGAGTTCAGAGTAGGCACGTCTTTAATACACCGACCAGGTGAAAAAGCTGACGCCACTCAACACAAATACCCCAAACCACAGGGGAACTAAACTGTATCCGAAAAACAGCTCCCGTACATGACACAGCGTGCCATACATGCGTGTACGACAAGTACACATAGAACAATCCCGCACAAAGAGCAGGCGGGCCAGCTGGCTAATAAAGCCCAACTAATAACCAAATGAACAACAGGCGTAACCAATAAACAGACAAGGAGGGGGAGGAAAAAATCAGTGGCAGCTAGTAGGCCGGTGACGACGACCGCCGAGCGCCACCCGAACGGGAAGGGGAGCCACCTTCGGTAGGAGTCGTGACACTCTCTTTTCATCTCCTTCTCAAAACCCATTGAATGAGAAGGTCAGAGATTCTTCCCCTCTCAACTTCTTATCCAATAGGTTATGAGAAGGAAGCGAGGAGAGGACGTGAGGAATCAATGAAATGCAATTGAGAGTCTCCCCTTGTTTCCTCCCATTCCTCCCCTCCCTCTCAAAGCGCACTGGGGGAAAGGAGTAAAGGTTCCTCCCCTCAAGCAACAATGCACGTTCAATTAGAGGCTCGAGCTCAGTGAGGTTGGATGGAGAGCATTTGTGAACAGCAGTTTTCAGTTCTTTCCACAGATTCTCGATTGGATTCAGGTCTGGACTTTGACTTGGCCATTCTAACACCTGGATATGTTTATTTTTGAACCAATCCATTGTAGATTTTGCTTTTTGTTTTGGATCATTGTCTTGTTGGAAGACAAATCTCCGTCCCAGTCTCAGGTCTTTTGCAGACTCCATCAGGTTTTCTTCCAGAATGGTCCTGTATATGGCTCCATCCATCTTCCCATCAATTTTAACCATATTCCCTGTCGCTGCTGAAGAAAAGCAGGCCCAAACCATGATGCTGTCACCACCATGTTTGACAGTGGGTATGGTGTGTTCAGGGTGATGAGCTGTGTTGCTTTTACGCCAAACATAACGTTTTGCATTGTTGCCAAAAAGTTCAATTTTGGTTTCATCTGACCAGAGCACCTTCTTCCACATGTTTGGTGTGGCTTGTGGCAAACTTTAAATGACACTTTTTATGGATATCATTAACAAATGGCTTTCTTCTTGCCACTCTTCCATAGAGGCCAGATTTGTGCAATATACGACTGATTGTTGTCCTATGGAAAGAGTCTCCCACCTCAGGTCGCAAAGTTCAAGGGGGCCGAATACTTTCGCAAGGCACTATACATACATTCATTCATTCATTCATTCATGTATGTATCAGAATCTGGCAATCTCTCTACAGCTCCAAAATACATGCATATAGGTTCCACTTTCATAGGTACATCTTTTACAGTTAGGGGACATATCTGTTTTCATTCTATGGAGTCTCAAAGGAGTATAATAAAATTTGTATAGAAATGTGTAATTAGATTCTTTCATTTTTACATTGGTAGAGGAGCAGTATACCCTGTTGCAAACCTCCGCCCATAACTCATCACTGATAGACAGACCAAGGTCCTTTTCCCAGATTATTTCCAAAGGAGTAAAGGAGGAGCCTCCTTTCTCAGAAAGGAGTCTATAGATGTAAGATATTTTGCCTTTAATGGATTGTGCTGTGACAAGAAGGTTTCAACTTCATTCAACTGAGTTCTAAACTTCCTCTTGGAGGTAAATGAGGAAATTACATGTCTAATTTGAAGATTTTTTTTTTAATGGATCTTGGCACATCGAATTCACTGCAGAGCTCTTGAAAGGATTTCAGTGTCGTGGTTTTCTGATGAAATGGGTCTGAAAAGGTCCTAAATTCCTAGAGTATGCCAAAGATTAAAGTTGGCATCCCTCAGGGCTTTTGGCAAGTCTGGGTTGCCTACTATAGGTGAGTGAGAACATATTTAGGAGGAAATGCCCAGGTATTTCTTACAGTCCCTCCACGCTAGTAGGGTGCTGTAAATCACAAAGGTTTTGGCTATGTTGCCCACTTCACTAAAGTTATTAATATAATTGAGTTAAAGGGCAATGAACCACAGGATTGGGCTTCTATCTGAATCCACATTGACTCTTGTCTGTTTGTGATCCATGTTAGCATGTTGCGGATTTGGGCAGACCAGTAGTACAATTGAAGGGAGGGAAGGGCAAGACCACCCTGAGATTCAGGTTTCGATAGAGTGGAAAACTTGATCCTAGGTTTTTTATTGTCCCATATAAATTTGGTGATGCTTTGGTTAGTTGTTTTGAAGAAGGAAACTGGGGATTTTACTGATTTTAATGATGTCATTATTGGTTATTAATCAGATCAAATCAAATCTAATTTTATTGGTCACATACACATGGTTAGCAGATGTTATTGTGAGTGTAGCGAATTGCTTATGCTTCTAGATCCGACAGTGGAGCAGTATCTAACAGGTAATATCTAACAATTCCACAACTTAACTTAATACACCCAAACTAGTGTCACACCCTGACCATAGTTTACTTTGTATGTTTCTATGTTTTGGGATGGTCAGGGTGTGATCTGAGTGGGCATTCTATGTTGTGTGTCTAGTTTGTCTGTTTCTGTGTTTGTCCTGATATGGTTCTCAATCAGAGGCAGGTGTTAGTCATTGTCTCTGATTGGGAACCATATTTAGGTAGCCTGTTTGGTGTTGGGTTTTGTGGGTGATTGTTCCTGTCTTAGTGTCACATGGGAATGGTTCCGGGTTTTCACTTGGTTGTTTTGGTTATGCGTTTATGTTCAGTTTTCTAATTAAAAAACCATGGATAACTACCGTGCTGCATTTTGGTCCTCCTCTCCTTCAACAGAAGAAAACTGTTACATCTAAGTAAAGGAATGCAAATATATGGATGAGCAGTGACAGAGCTGCTAAGATGCAATAGAAAGTAAATAATAGATAGTAAGGATACAGTATATACATATAAGATGAGTAATGGGAGATATGTAAATATTCTTAGTGGCATTATTAAAGTGACCAGTGTTCCGTTTATTAAAGTGGCCAATGATATCAAGTCTGTAGGTAGGCAGACACCTCTCTGTGCTAGTGGTGACTGTTAAACAATCTGATGGCCTTGAGATAGAAGCTGTTTTTCAGTCTCTCTGTCCCAGCTTTGATGCACCTGTACTGACCTCGCCTTCTGGATGGAAGCAGGGTGAACAGGTAGTGGCTCTGGTGGTTATTGTCCTTGATTATCTATTTTTCCTTCCTGTGACATCGGGTGTTGTAGATGTCCTGGGGGGCAGGTAGTTTGCCCCCTGTGATGCGTTGTGCAGACCGAATCACCCTCTGGAGAGCCCTGCGGTTGTGGGCGGTGCAGTTACCGTATCAGGCGGTGATACAGCCGACAGGGTTCTCTCAATTGTGCACCTGTAAAAGTTAGTGAGGGTTTTTGGTGACATGCCACATTTGTTCAGCCTCCTGAGGTTGAAGAGGCGCTGTTGCGCCTTCTTCACCATACGGTCTCTGTGCGTGGACCATTTCAGTTTGTCGGTGATATGTACACCGAGGAATTTAAAACTTTCCATTATTATTATTATTATTGTCTATGATTTTGTTGACTTAACCCATTGTATTATTATTATAAACTATTAAAACATCTAGAAATGCTGTTGTTTGTCTTTTTTATTCTTCAGGAATGTTTAGCATGGCTCTAAATGATAGAGAAGTTGACTAAAACATAAAAAGACCTGGCAACTAGGCATGACAAAGAAACATGCAGTTTTCATGTTTCTTATGACATTTTGAATGACATGTAAATGTTTTGTTGCTAGGTTGAGTTATGCTCTCATTTTGCCTACCTATACTTTTATTCCTGTAACTACGCATGTGAAGAAAATCATATTTAAATGTATCTCAAACCATTTTTAAATGTTGACCCTGATGTCAGACATTGGCCCCTTAATTTATAGGAAGACCCATAAGACCCTCAGGTTATGGGACTTGTCGGGGAAATGGCAGTCCCTGATGGATTCTATTAACAAGATCAGCACTCTCTAAAAGGGTTTAATCTCACTCTCTTTCTCTCTCACACATAAACACACTGTTTACTAGAGACAAACACACATGGAAAGATGTCTACTGCAGACAAATGGAGGTGTAAATGAAGGGTTGCTCTGATTCTCAGTGGAAGAGGGATGGAGTCAGGGATGGGAAAGAGATCTATCTCAGTGTCTGGCATATCCTCTCTATATCAGCCTGTTACACATCTTAACAATATTCACATATGATACATTTATATTAACATTCCAGTGAAGAATGGCATACACCAATCATTGATCCCTTTATGCCATGAAATAGGCTACTTTGATCAATATTGCAGGGAAGTTTAGGGCTGAACTTGGAATGCAGGGCAGTGCCGTGGTGTCGGAATGGAGGAAGATAAGGGGGTGAGTAATGGTACTGAGATAAAGAACCACAATGCCATGATATATTTTTTTCACCATACTTACACCATGTGCACTTACTTTCTGCAAGCTGACACAAATCTAACCTTTGAGCAGTCATGTGGATAATACAGATGTTATAGTGGTTGTTCTGAGAGGGAAGCAAAAAAATAGACTGTTTTTGTGAAATACATGATTCTCTTCCATGGGAAGGTTTCACTACCACCTCCGTCTACCATAGGGGTTATTATTGTTGCGGGCGTCCATAACAATCTAACAGTATTACAAAGAAGGGTTGTCCGCTAGGGGTTTCAAATACAGTAGCCAAATCAGGATGAATTATCGACAAAATGTAAATTGTTTCATGAATTGAATAAATAATATCACAGGCAGTATTGTCAAAACATATTTAGAGTATGTGTGAAATCTGTTACATATTGACTGACATCCCATCACGCCCTCCCGCCTCGGTGAAGTAGCTTCGGCGTTTTCCATAGAATCAATCTAATTCATCATGGGGTTCGGAATCGGATACGGCAGCTGGAGTTTGTTACTCCCGTTGGTCTTTCCCAAACCGTGAATTTCCCGGTTTAGATACATGCTCTCTTGGACTAGGACAGTGCAGAATAAAATGTCTTGTAAAGGTTTTCTCTCCGTGGAGCAGAAAAGAGGGTGAAAACTATATTACCCGCCAAATAGGCTATTTCCCAAATCGCTCATTCGCTATCCAAGTCGGAGAGAGAAATTGTTTGGAGAGGAGAGGTGGAAGAGGCCCGACTTTGAGGTAAGATTTATGTTTTCAAGGGCGATTGTTTTTCCAACTTCAAACATATAATACACAAAATGGTAGGTGATTCAATGGCATTATTGAATCATTTGTATTGGTTTACACACTAATAACTAGTAATCACACAGCTACAGCTAACTTTAAAATCCCTCCCTCGTTTTGACACTGTTGTTTCTCAACAAACTAACCTAGTTAGCCAGACAAGTAGCCAACAAGCTAACCTCAGATATCATACATAATCCTATGGGACGCACTTAACTTTTTTCTTATGACCGACACTTAGCTAGTTGTGTCTTTAACTAATGTGTCTCTTTCGTACTGTGTGACATTGTAGCAAAGTTACGCAATAAATTGATGATTTTCTAAAAGTAATTTGTTGTGAACGTTCTTTTCATAACGTAACCATTCTGCTCCCAAATCTTGCGTTCTACGAAGTGGTCGTATTGTGTCGCACAAGGTCGTTATATTTCTTCCAAATGTACCTATGTAGTTTGTTACAGTCAGGGATTATGGTCATCAAGCACTTTCTTATAACATTCATTGGCACAGATACGCTTTCCTCCCGGTTAGTTCTGGACACAGAAATGCACACAAGTTTTGAGTTTTGCGCGGTTGTATTGTATGTAATAGCACCGCTAGAACGTGTCAACAACTCTCACCAGGGTTTCAAATGGTCTTTAATCTAATAATGATATATGTAATTTGTTGCATTCTCCAGTCAACAAACGGTAAATGTTCTGTTCGGAAAAATATTTTATCAGGTAGGATTGACTGGTATAAATGGGGACAATGCGATCGAACGTATCTGTGCCACTTTAGAAGACGAGGTGAAGGCATTCTCTGTTCCTTTTACATTTGGATGTGACTGGCATGATGACAGAGAACTACGGAATATAACAGTCTTGACCTTTGCTACATTCCGTACATTATAGTAGCAATACCTAGCATAATAGCATCCCCTTATATGCAGGAATCTGTTGCCATGTAATCTTTTTATATGTGGAATAACAAAGGATTTACCCCCATACTACAGCTGCTGCAGTCGCTATGGCCATAGCTGCGGCATGGGAGTGACGTGACATTCAGGATGGAAATGGCTTCCTAAACACAACCCCTAACCAACACTACCATCATGCTTGTCCCACTGAAGTAGAAACAAAGCTCAGAGGTGGAGGCAGAAAGCATGGATGAATCAGTGCTGTTGGACTTGCTGGAATGCCCAGTGTGTTTGGAGCGGCTGGATGCCACAGCCAAGGTCCTCCCTTGCCAGCACACCTTCTGCAGGCGCTGCCTTCAGGGCATCCTGAGCTCCCGGGCAGAGCTGCGATGCCCAGAGTGCCGTACGCTGGTGGAGTGTGCTGTGGACGAGCTGCCCAGTAATATCCTCCTGGTTCGGCTGTTGGACGGCATCAAACAGAGACCCCGCAGGGCGGGCCCTGTAGCTGGAGTCTGCACCAACGGCACAGCTGGAGTCAGGATGCAGGGCAACGGGCCCAGAGACTCAGGCACTCCGGGAGCACAGCCCCAGAGAGGCCAGGCAAAGAGCACCCCAGTGAGGGTAAGTAGTCCACTTTCAGGGGGTTGTTAAATATGGATGAGTGAGCATGTATGTGGTTTCTCATAGTTTGAGCCAGGGCTGAAACAAATCAGGGCAAATCTGCAGGGATTAGATAGCAGCATGTTGGCTCTAATCTTTGGCCCAGATGAACAGTTATCATAGTGATCCTACAGCTGGCCAGCTGACTAACAGCCCAGTGCTGAATACAACAGGGACTACTGACCAGATGACAGTTGAGCCAACAAATGTTTTCGTTCTCCTGGCTGCTAAGTACAATGGTGTCATGAGGTTCATATTGAACTGTTGTTGAACCATTCGTTTGATTGGAACATATGTGTGTCAGGTCCATGTTGTAGTGAGGGTTTTGGAATGAAGGTGATGCAGGTGTTTGTTAGGACTGACAGTTACTGTGCAGCACAGAGAGATAGTTATCAAGGATGATGCAGAGCCAGAGGTAAGTGCTAGAATCCTATTAGGTCTCCGACAACCAGCTTGGTGCTCTGAAGGACAAGTTATGCAGCTGAGAGAAACTGTCTCCACTGACGAGAGTAAGCAGAATTATGTTCTTCCCTCTTCTCCTTAGGGGCCACAGGGAGAAGACTGGTTGACGTGTTTGGTTATGTTAGGTGGATATTTGGGATCATATGTAACATGAAACCAGTCCATGATGTTCTTTTCAGATGGTGCCTTCAGAAGGTATTCACACCCCTTGACCTTTTCCACATTTTGTTGTGTTACAGCCTGAATTTGAAATGGATACATTAAGATTGTCACATGTCTACACATTACCCCATAATGTCAAAGTGGAATTGTGTTTTTTTAAACAATTTTTCCAAATGAAAAGCTGAGATGTCTTGAGTCAAGTATTCAACCCCTTTTTTGTTATGGCAAGCATAAATATGTTCAGCAATTAACATTTGCTTAACAAGTCACATAAGTTGCATGGACTCACTCTGTGTGAATGTTTTATATATTCTATGACTACCTCATCTCTGTACCCCACACATACAATTCTCTGTAAGGTCCTTCAGTCGAGCAGTGCATTTCAAACACCGATTCAACCACATAGACCAGGTAGGTTTTCCAATGCCTTGCATAGAAGGGCACCTATTGGTAGATAGGTAAAGAAAAAGGCAAACATTGAATATCCCTTTGAGAATATCCCTTTAATTACACTTTGGATGGTGTGTCAAACCCAGTCACTACAAAGATGCAGGCATCCTTCCTATCTCAGTTGCCAGGGAGGAAGAAAACTGCCCAGGGATTTCACCTCGAGGCCAATGGTGTCTTTTTAAAACAGTCACATAGTTTAATGGCTGTGATAGGAGAACTGAGGATGGGTCAACACCATTATAGTTACTCTAGAATACTGACCTAATTGACAAAGGGATAAGAAGCCTCTACAGTTACTTTTTGTTCTGATTACAGTGTTATGTTTGGGGTAATTCCAACACACTACATTACTGAGTACCACTCCTCATATTTTCAAGCATAGTGGTGGCTGCATCATGTTATAGGTATGCTTTTAATCATTAAGGGCTGGGGGAATGTATTTTCAGGATACAAAATAACTAATGGAGCTAAGCGCAGGCAAAATCCTAGAGGAAAACCTGGTTCAGTCTGCATTCCCCCAGACACTGGGAGAGGAATTCACATTTCAGCATAAGAATAACCTAAAAAACAAGGCCAAATCTACACTGGAGTTACTTACCAAGAAGACCGTGAATGTTCATGACTGGCTGAGTTATTGTTTTGACTTAAATCTATACTGACCCAAAATATAAACGCAACATGCAACAATTTCAAAGATTTTACTTAGTTACAGTTCATATAAGGAAATTGGTCAATTAAAATGCATTTAATTAGGCCCTAATCTATAGATTATTGGTCACAGATACCTTTTAAAAATAAAATATAAAGTAGAGGCATGGATCAGAACCAGTCAGTCTCTGGTGTGACCACCATTTGCCTCATGCAGCGTGACACGTCTCCTTCGCGTAGTTTGCTGTTGATTGTGGAATGTTGTCCCACTCTTTAATGGCTATACAAAGTTGCTGGATATTGGCGGGAACTGGAACATGCTGTTGTACTTGTCGATCCAGAGCATCCCAAACATGCTCAACGGGTGACATGTCTGGCGAGCATGCAGGCCATGGAATAATTGGGACATTTTCATCTTCCAGGAATTGTGTACAGATCCTTGTGACATGGGGCTGTGCATTATCATGCTGAAACATGAGGTGATGGTGGTGGATGAATGGCATGACAATGGGCCTCAGGATCTCTTCACAGTATCGCTGTGCATTCAAATAGCCACTAATAAAAAGCAATTGTGTTTGTTGTCCTTAGCTTATGCCTGCCCATACCATAACTCCACTGCACCATGGGGCACTCTGTTCACACCGTTGACATCAGCAAGCCGCTCGCCCCCACACAACGCTATACACGTGGTCTGCGATTTGACGTACTGCCAAATTCTCTAAAACAATGTGGTAGGCGGCTTATGGTAGATAAATTAACATTACATTCTTTGGCAACTGCTCTAGTGGTCATTTCTGCAGTCAGCATGCCAATTGCACTCTCAACTTGAGACATCTGTGGCATTGTTGTATGACACAACTGCACATTTTAGTATCATTTTATTGTCCCCAGCACAAGATGCACCCGTGTAATGATAATTTAATCCACTTCTTGATATGCCACACCTGTCAGGTGGATGGATTACCTTGGCAAAGGAGAAATGCTCATCACAGGGATGTAAACAAATTTGAGAGAAACTTTTTTTGTGAGTAACTTTTTTGTAATAGGCTAATTTGCACAATCCAGGTGTCGTGTATTTACCATCATTAACTGAAGACTGATAGTTTTTATCAAAGATTCTCTGTAATTAGTTACTACAAGATCAACTGATTAATCACGTAACTAATTAACTAGGAAGTCAGGGCACCAGATTACAAAGTTTATAATTTCCTAAAATAACTTTTCAGATATTTTATCTGATCAATTAGTCTTCGAATTAATGAATTATTTACTTTACCTCATGTTAGTCTCATTCCAAATGTCGTAAATGGTTGCTTATCTGCACAAACCCAGTCTTCACTAAGAGTCATCCATACATCAATTGTCTACAATCATTTATTTATAACTAAGTAATTCACAGAAATGCATAAACAAACAAACAAGGTAAATGTAATGATAGGAAAATGCGCCCTAGTGGGCTAAACCGGCATGGCGGCTTGTTCGACAAAAAGGGGAAGTGGGGGTCGATTAATAAGTCACTACAAAGTGATAACTATAACAATTGAAATGCTAATCCTTTGCACATGAACGCTCACTCAGTCACAATTGCAATCAATATATATATTTACACTCAGTGTCGTCTTGATCGCTGGTGAAAAGTTCATTTCATTTTGTAGAATTGTCCGTCTCTCCCTCTCTCTCTCGGTTAGTGTTAGAGGGGATTGTTCAGAGTGACATTTGTTATAGAATGGATTTTTCGGTGGTTGACGTTCTTTGCGTTCAATGATGCCGAATTCCTAGCTGCAGACAAGTAATCAATATCAAAGACTTTTTCTTATTCTGTCAGTATCGATAGTCTAAAAGTTTAACCACGTGTTATGGTTAAAAGATTCAGCAATGGTTTACAACCTTTGTTCCCCTCCTAATGGAGAAAAACATGGTCTGCAACCTTTAGCCATCTCTTAATTGAGGTAAGCTCGGTCTGCTGATCGAAAACCCGAGTGGGGTTTTATTTGGAAGGGTCGAAGAGGGCTGTCCCAGGATGTCTGACCCTAACTGGGCTCAGGGGCTGTCCTCTGATTTAGTTCAAATCAAAAGGGAATTGTATTTTTCTTCATTAAACAGTCCACAATCATTACACCATTCTACAAACAGTATCATACTCAATCATTCATCTTATACAACAATTAGATGTAAACCTCATATCTGAGGCTATTATATAAACAGTGTTATCGTCTCCCATGAGCTTCCCTAAGTTGTGACAAACGGACCAGTTTGTAGCTGGATTCTTCACCAATCTTTTACACTTTCTCCAGAACATGACATTTGTTCGTACCTCAAGTTCTGTGAGGTGGAAGGATTTCCTTTGTCCTCTATGAAAGTTTACTCTCTCTCTACTATGTGTCCATGAGGAGATTCTCAGGAATTTACGACGTCTCTCTGACCACAGCAACCGAGTTGAAGGAGGAGAGGGGGATGGGTTTGCTATACCCAAAGAGGCCAGCATCATGACACAGGTGTGGAAAGCTCTTAGGGACTTACCCAGAAACTCACATCTGTAATCGCCGTCGAAGGTGCTTCTACAAAGTATTGACTCGGGTGTGAATACAAATATAAATTAGATACATTTGCAAAAGTTTTCACTTTGTCATTATGGGGTGTTGTGTGTAGATGGGTGAGAAAGAAATCTATTTTAATTTTGAATTCAGGCTGTAACACAACAAAATGTGGAATAAGTCAAGGGGTATGAATACTTTCTGAAGGCACTGTAGTCATGGCATGTCATCTGCTCTTTCTCCCCTGCCAACAAAAACTGGATTCTTTTCTTTTTAAATGGAATAATCTGGTAAAATGTTAAGGACCATGTTACTGGCATGGCATTCTGTCACTCATGTCATATGAAATACCAGTGACGAAACAAGATTACTGCATGTACTGTAACAGACACTCTGTAATGTTTAGCCTAGGTATTGTATGAGCTGGCTTCACTCAGTATTTAGGTATTGACAAGTTGTGTTTGGTGTATTGTACCTCATTCAATAATACTCCAGGAAGAAGCTGGGTCAATGGACAGGTTGTATGTGGTCAGTGGAATGTTGTGTTACTGTGTCTGTTTTAACCGTTCAGGTATAGAGATCCATTCTCCTCTGGGTGAAACTACCTAATGCTGGTTGAGCTGCCTCATTTACTGTAGTATCACTTCAAAAGTCAGCCTATTTCAAGCTGGGCCTGTTGGAACTTCCCTCTATTCTGAAAAGCCTGTTTATTGGAGATAAGAGCTAGTCATACTTGTGACTGCTCCATTATATGGTCCTTTTGAGGTTTATATGATCCCCTCAGTAAGGGGATGGAACTCGCAATGCCCTGAGCTATCATGTTTAGCCTAAACAACCGCGTAACACATGAACGCACGCACGCACACCCACACATTACACAATACTGGGAAATTTTCCAGACTCCTTCGCCTTTTCCACATTTTGTAAGGTTATAGCCTTATTCTAAAATGGATTTCAATTTGTAATAGCAAAGTAAAAACATGTTTTTTAAAATGTTTGCTAATACTTTATTACATAAGTATTCAGACCCTTTACTCAGTATTTTGTTGAAGCGATTACAGCCTCAAGTCCTCTTGGGTATGACGCTACAAGCTTGACAAACCTGTATTTGGGGAGTTTCTCCCATTCTTCTCTGCAGATCCTCTCAAGCTCTGTCAGGTTGGATGGGGAGTGTTGCTGCACAGCTATTTTCAGGTCTCTCCAGGGCTGTTTGAGTTGGGGCTTTGGTTGGACCACTTAAGGACATTGAGACTTGTCCTGAAGCCACACCTGCATTGTCTTGGCTGTGTGCTTAGGGTTGTTGTCCTGTTGGAAGGTGAACGTTCGCCCCAGTCTGAGGTCCTGAGAGCTCTGGAGCAGGTTCTCATCAAGGATCTCTCTGTACTTTTCTCCGTTCATCTTTGCCTCAATCCTGGCTAGTCTCCCAGTCCCTACCGCTGGAAGACATCCCCACAGCATAATTCTGCCACCACCATGCTTCACCATAGGGATGGTGCCAGGCTTCCTCCAGACATGACCCTTGGCATTCAGGCCAAAGAGTTCAATCTTGGTTTCATCAGACCAGAGAATCTTGTTTCTCATGGTCTGAGAGTCTTTAGGTGCCTTTTGGCAATCTCCAATTGGGCTGTCATGTACCTTTTTCTGAGTGGCTTCCGTCTAGCCCCTCTACCATAAAGGCCTGATTGGTGGAGTGCTGTAGAGATGGTTGTCCTTCTGGAAGGTTCTCCCATCTCCACAGAGGAACTCTGGAGCTCTGTCAACGTGACCATCGGGTTCTTGGTCACCTCCCTGACCAAGGCCCTTCTCCCGTACTGCTTTCTTTGGCTGGGCGGCCAGCTCTATGAAGAGTCTTGGTGGTTCCAATCTTCCTACATTTTAAGAATGATGGAGGCCACTCAGTTCTTGGACATTCAATGCAGCAGACATTTGTTGGTACCCTTCACCAGATCTGTGCCTCGACACATTCCTGTCTCGGAGCTCTACAGATAATTCCTTTGACCTCATGGCTTGGTTTTTGCTCTGAAATGCACTGTCAACTGTGGGACCTTTTATATAGACAGGTGTGTGCCTTTTCAAATCATGTCCAATCAGTTGAATTTGTATGAAGTTGTAGAAACATCTCAAGGATGATCAATGAAAACAGGATGCACCTGAGCTCAATTTCAAGTCTAATAGCAAATTTTCTGAATATTTATGTAAATAAGGTATTTCTGTTTTGCTTTTGTCATTATGGGGTATTGTGTGTAGATTGCTGAGGATTTTTTTATTTAATCAATTTTAGAATAAGGCTTTTTTCTTATAAAAAAAGTGAAAAGTCTAGGTCTGAATACTTTCCCGAAGGCGATGTGCGCATGACCAAGTGTCTTCAAAGCACTTTCAAGCATAATTTCCCTGCATTTTTCTGCTGTAGCATGTTGTCTTTGTGAAGTCTGTTCTGCTCCCTCCCAAGGCATCTTACTGTAGAGAGAGAGCGAGGGAGAGCTGAATGGGAGAGGGGAGGGTAATGCAGGTGGAATACGTCAAAACATGAAAGGCAGAGATCAAAGCCTGGCTGGGTGCTAGAACGGTTTTATCCCTCCCTCCCTGCCCAGTGAGTCAAGGAGTGCTGGTCGACTCCTCAGGGACCCTTCGCCTCGCTGGCCCCACTTGGTTCTCCTCCTATTGGACTCGGTCCTCCACCACACCACACTGGCTCCCTCTCTCCTATTGGACTCGGTCCTCCACCACACCACACTGACTCCCTCTCTCCTATTGGACTCGGTCCTCCACCACACCACACTGACTCCCTCTCTCCTATTGGACTCGGTCCTCCACCACACCACACTGACTCACTCGCTCCTATTGGACTCGGTCTCTCCTTCAGTTGTTGTTGTGAGTTTCTCATTCTTTGAACTGGCCCCTTCAGATTGGTGCTCCTGTACAGCCCTGCCTGCCCCTCTAATTCTTATCTGGCCCAGAGAATGGACCTGAGGGGAGAGGGGGCGGAGCCTGACCGACAGATGCATAACAGGGATTTGTTTCTGCTCTCCTCTGACTGACTGACATGGGTGTCAGGAGGGACTTGGGGAGAGGGGGCTGTGTTTTTGTGGGGGGGGGGCAGACAAAGGGTAAGGAAGGAATGCTTTTGGAAAGGTGTTAATTGTAAAAGGGTCAATGGTCCCTCCCCTTCCTTGACCCTGGCCTGTCACAATGTAACAGAAGTCACCAGTGGGGTGACACCGTTGCCCTGGCATGTCTCTGAATAATGGGGAATAAAGGAGCAGAGCAGGCAGCCTCAGGGAAAGGCTGTGTGACTGTGGAGGGGACCTCATCACTGATGAGTCAGGTTAGCTCTATGGCTCTCCGATTACTGGGATGTTTTGTCCTCCTTGCTTTGTTGTTGAGTCGTACTAAAACAACACAGTAGTTTTCCATCCTCCCACAGGTTTGGATGAGATGATCATTATCATGTGATGTGGGTAAAAGCCGTTGTAAGTGGAAGTCGGGTCAGGCTCAGGGGTCATGGCTGTGTGGGGTCGGAGCCAGCAGAGACGGATGAAAATAACCTGCTCATTAACACAGAGGGGGAGAGGTCCCTCCCCCTGGATGTCTTTCATTTGCATTTTAGTCTTAGAGAAATTGTTAATCTACTGAAAGCTCAGGCTTGTTTTAAAACAGAATATTTTGTCAGCAATGGATTGCTATAGATGTGTGGACGATTGGCCAAGTGTCTTCAAACTGAAAACTGATTTAGTTGAATGAATCAGTGTACCTGGATCTGAAATTATTCCACAGCTGGTGTCATTATCACGTTGCCACTTTTGATGGGACGTTAGCTTTGTGTGAAACCCAGCGTGTACAATTTGTAGAGGAGGTTATCTGACATCCTGCTCGACGGCAAATGTTGATTTAACGACGCCGGAGGAGAGTTGCGTGAGCTGGACCTCCTGTCGTGTGGGCACGCTAGCGTGTGTGTTGAGGGGAGAGATTCAGCAGTATCCTCTCCTGTCTAGCTGAAGCTCGGGGCTAGAATTACGCCGTTGTTTCCTCTGTAGTAATGATGCGTTAGTAGAACTCATGGCTGCTTCCCTCTCTTTCCAGGGCTGTTAATTGCCGGGGACCTATTATCACGATAGTTAGGTGCCGATACGATATGTATTACGATTCTCACAATTCTACTGTATTGCCATTCTCTGTTGCGATTTGATGTTTCAAACATATTGCTCACCATATGTCTGCTGCAGAGAGACGAGGGAGCCATGAGTGAACGAGTTTGGATCAGTCAGGGAAATAAGTGCTTTATCTTTTTGTTTGTACCTGTTTTTTGTTAATAGTGAGTAATAATGTTGTTTACCGCTTTGTCCTGGTATAAGTGTCTCATTCAATTCCAGTGCTCCTCCTTGCATCTGAGTCCCACTGCTGTTGGCCCTCTTTGATGACATCATATTGTTGCTGGCGGTGTTCTCTGCTGGCTGTCTGGCTCACTTCGGCCTGTGTGATGGAACCACCTCATTACACCCTCACTCTGCCCACACACTGGCAAACACATACTTACACCTCCTCTGGGAACAGATGAACATGCCCTATACTTTTCCCTCTGTCTTTTCTCTCTCCTTCCTTCTCACTTGTCTCACATTGCCTATCTCTCTTCTCCTCTGTATTTCCCATGACAGTCCAGAGGGAGCAGGTAGTATTATTGTCTGAGGTTTTGATTATCCACCTAATGTCCTTTGTGAAACCATCACCCCTTCTTTCACGTCTCTGGGGTGCCCATCCTTTCTGCTAAGTGGCGTCTTCTGCCCGCCCCCGCCCCCCCTTTTCACTCCTCGTGGCTGTAGCCTGTCTCTCTCCATGTTAAAGGGTTCATGGAATTAGACTGGGATTGATTGGCCAGTGAGACAGCACTGCTCACATTCTGGAACTAGCAAACACTTCACTGTGTATGTATGCTCGGAATCAGGGCATTATGTCTGGGTGTACATGTTGCCCATGCTGGCTATGCTATGGGAATGACTGTCTCTCTCAGGTTTGCATCATTCAAAGAATGTTTTCAGCTCAGAAATGTAAGGTGTATGTAGGTCTGTCTCCCCAGACAGAACGGTGTGTCTGTGTTAATGTATGTCTGATCTGTTTATCTGCCTCCCCAGACAGACCTGAGAAGCTGTGCGTGTGTTCAGACAGAGCTTAGTGTGTGTGTATGGAATGCCACAGGTGGTCAACATCTCTGTTTTCTTAAACACTGGGGCTGTTTGGACGAGACCAGACAGGCCCAAGCTCACACACTCAGCTTCTTGTTGTTCTTGTGTGTGGTTTTCTGTGTCTGTCTAGTGAAGTTTGGTAGCTGTTTGATCTTTAGGTTATGCTCTGGTATGATATACGGTGGCTGTACATTAATTAGGCTTTAGCCGTGTGTGTTGAGAATCAGGCGGGCGGGGGGTGGAGGCAGGCGGGAGGGGATGCGGGCGGGAGTGGAGGCGGGCGGGAGGGAAGGCAGGCGGGAGGGGGGAGGGGAGGCAGACGGGCAGAATGGGGGGCCGGCAGGCAGACGGGCAGAATGGGGGGCCGGCAGGCAGACAAGCAGATGGAGGCCCCCAGGGCAGAGTCACCTGCAGCAGCTGTTGCCCCCAGGGCAGAGTCACCTGCAGCAGCTGTTGCCCCCAGGGCAGAGTCACCTGCAGCAGCTGTTGCCCCAAGGGCAGAGTCACCTGCAGCAGCTGTTGCCCCCAGGGCAGAGTCACCTGCAGCAGCTGTTGCCCCCAGGGCAGAGTCACCTGCGGCAGCTGTTGCCCCCAGGGCAGAGTCACCTGCGGCATCTGCCTCCTGTCCTGACAGACTGACACTCTCATATTTATGGGGGGAGATGAGTCGTCCATCTTTACTTTCGTCACGTATTCCAATGTAATGTAAGGCTTAAAGGGACATTTTTCTTCTAATCATTGGCATTACTAAAACAACTGTGTAATTTTAGACTGTAATCAGTTCCAATTCAGTGTGTGTGTTTGTTCTGTTGTCTGTGAAGGTGTGGTAGGAATGTTGGCCCCTGTGTAAGCACTAGACTCTGGGTGGCCTAAACTCAGCATTTGCCAACCCCCCCCCCCCCCCCCCCCCCCCCCACATTCCCCCATCCACATGCGCCCCCCTCCACATGTGCCCCATACCCCCAACAGCTCTGTCGGCATGAGGTTGGGGGGGTGTTGTCTGACCTCCATTTTAATGCAGTGCTGACACACACCTGTGATGACCAACCAAACTCTCTTGTCCATCTACTGGGTCTCCAGAGTGACCGTGTGTGGTCTGGCCACAGAGACTTCCTGATTTTTATATACTAACAAACTCATGGCATGAGTGTCTCAAACACACAACAGCAGGCACCTGGCTATGCAGCCTTTGGTTGATCATAGGGTTGCAAAGTTGTCCAGAAATCCTGGTTGGAGGATTCCTGTCTTCCTGGTTTATTCCCTCTTGATTCTGGGAATTGGAGTTGGGCAGTATCCAGATTTTTATACCATTTCTGTACCATACCAGGGTATACGGTATTACCGGAAGTGCCCACGAGGCGCTTTATCTATCTATCTATCTGCCTTTTGGACGCAGTCTCAACGTGCATCTAACTAGGCACGCTGCTCTATTGTGAGGCTTAAAATCAAAGCAGAGGTTTTGGGATTTGCAGCATGTGAGCTAGCAGCTTTGGGCAGACTGATTTCGTCTGGACAAATAAACTGTTGCTGAGCAACGGGATACCAACGTGTTCTGCTGTGATTGGAGGATGGCTGTGAGGGTTAAATCAAATCAGGATCAACTCCTCGGTTCTCCTCTCTCATTAATGATATAATTAATTTTTGAAGATGGCAGAAAGGCCTGTCTTTGGCAATATCAAATCAAAGTTTGTCACGTGCGCCGAATACTTACAGTGAAATGCTTACTTACAGGCTCTAACCAATGGTGCGGGAAGTAAAGAAATAAAACAACAGTAAAAAGACATTTGAAAATAACAGTAGCAAGGCTATATACAGACACCGGTTAGTCAGGCTTATTGAGGTAGTATGTACATGGAGGTATCGTTAACGTGACTATGCATATATGATGAACAGAGAGTAGCAGAAGTGTAAAAAGAGGGGGTGGTGGGACACAATGCAGACAGCCCGGTAAGCCAATGTGCGGGAGCACTTGTTGGTCGGGCCAATTTAGGTAGTATGTACTAGAGGTTGACTGATTAAGTGGATCGGCCGATTCTTTAGGACCGATTTTCAAGTTTTCATAACAATTGGCAATCGTTTTTTTGGGGCGCCAATTTGCCAATTTTTTAAAACAATTTTATTTATTTTTTAAAATATTTTTTTAAATACTTTTTTATTTAACTAGGCAAGTCATTTAAGAACACATTTTTTATTTCAATGACAACCCACCATTCCTAGGCTAACTGCCTCGTTCAAGGGCATAACGACAGATTTTCACCTTATCAGCTCGGGGGATCCAATCTTGTAACCTTACAGTTAACTCGTCCAACGCAATAACGACCCGACATACTGCACTTTTACTTTCTTCTCCAACACTTTGTTTTTGCATTATATAAACCAAATTGAACATGTTTCATTATTTACTTGAGGCTAAATTGATTTTATTGATGTATTATATTAAGTTAAAATAAGTGTTAATTCAGTATTGTTGTAATTATCATTATTACAAATAAATAAATAAAAATCTGCCGATTTTAATCGGTATCGTCTTTTTTGGTCCTCCAATAATTGGTATCGGTATCGGCATTTAAAATCATAATCAGTCGACCTCTAGTATGTACATGAATGTATAGTTAAAGTGACTATGCATATAAGATCAACAGAGAGTAGCAGCAGTATAAAAGAGAGGTTGGGGGGAGGCACACAATGCAAATAGTCCGGGTAACCATTTGGTTACTTGTTCAGGAGTCTTATGTCTTGGGGGTAAAAACTGTTCAGAAGCCTTTGTCCTAGACTTGGCACTCCGGTACCGCTTGCCATGTGGTAGTAGAGAGAACAGTCTATGGCTGGGGTCTTTGACAAATTTTAGGGCCTTCCTCTAACACCGCCTGGTGTAGAGGTCCTGGATGGCAGGCAGCTTTGCCTCAGTGATGTACTGGGCCGTATGCACTACCCTCTGAAGTGCCTTGCAGTCTGAGGCCGAGCAAATGCCGTACCAGGCAGTGATGCAACCGGTCAGGATACAAGGAGTGGAATGTTAGCGAATGAGACTTGTACTCCGACTAGAATGTCTCTGCTGTAACCAAGAAGCTTGATTTTGACATCTCGCCACTTAATTAGCAAGTTTGCAAACCAAATGCAAAGCTGGAGTCCTGAGCTGGATATCATTTATATGGCACATCTTAGATTTCTTATAGTTAAAAGCAGTGGCATAGCTGCCCCCAACACACCCCCTCTCTGAGTATACGTTATAAATGGTATATGGTATAAATCGTCCAAGCCTACTGTGAAATCTTAAACCAGGATTTGGGAAAACCATGGACGTTATTGGAAGTTCCTGGGATTTTGCAACCCGAGTGGATCATAACTTTTGAATCTCACCATACCTTCTCTGCTATGCAATCTGGTTTCAGAGCTGGTCATGGGTGCACCTCAGCCACGCTCAAGGTCCTAAACGATATCTTAACCACCATCGATAAGAAACATTACTGTGCAGCTGTATTCATTGATCTGGCCAAGGCTTTCGACTCTCGATCACCACATCCTCATCGGCAGACTCGACAGCCTTGGTTTCTCAAATGATTGCCTCGCCTGGTTCACCAACTACTTCTCTGATAGAGTTCAGTGTGTCAAATCGGAGGGTCTGCTGTCCGGACCTCTGGCAGTCTCTATGGGGGTGCCACATGGTTCAATTCTTGGACCGACTCTCTTCTCTGTATACATCAATGATGTCGCTCTTGCTGCTGGTGAGTCTCTGATCCACCTCTACGCAGACGACACCATTCTGTATACTTCTGGCCCTTCTTTGGACACTGTGTTAAAAACCCTCCAGGCAAGATTCAATGCCATACAACTCTCCTTCCGTGGCCTCCAATTGCTCTTAAATACGAGTAAAACTAAATGCAGGCTCTTCAACCGATTGCTACCTCCGCCTGTCCAACATCACTACTCTGGACGGCTCTGACTTAGAATACGTGGACAACTACAAATACTTAGGTGTCTGGTTAGACTGTAAACTCTCCTTCCAGACCCATATCAAACATCTCCAATCCAAAGTTAAATCTAGAATTGGCTTCCTTTTTCGCAACAAAGCATCCTTCACTCATGCTGCCAAACATACCCTTGTAAAACTGACCATCCTACCAATCCTCGACTTCGGCGATGTCATTTACAGAATAGCCTCCAATACCCTACCCAACAAATTGGATGCGGTCTATCACCGTGCAATCCGTTTTGTCACCAAAGCCCCATATACTACCCACCATTGCGACCTGTACGCTCTCGTTGGCTGGCCCTCGCTTCATACTCGTCGCCAAACCCACTGGCTCCATGTCATCTACAAGACCCTGCTAGGTAAAGTCCCCCCTTATCTCAGCTCGCTGGTCACCATAGCATCTCCCACCTGTAGCACACGCTCCAGCAGGTATATCTCTCTAGTCACCCCCAAAACCAATTCTTTCTTTGGCCGCCTCTCCTTCCAGTTCTCTGCTGCCAATGACTGGAGCGAACTACAAAAATCTCTGAAATTGGAAACACTTATCTCCCTCACTAGCTTTAAGCACCAACTGTCAGAGCAGCTCAAAGATTACTGCACCTGTACATAGCCCACCTATAATTTAGCCCAAACAACTACCTCTTTCCCTACTGCATTTAATTAATTAATTTATTTTGCTCCTTTGCACCCCATTATTTTTATTTCTACTTTGCACATTCTTCCACTGCAAATCTACCATTCCAGTGTTTTACTTGCTATATTGTATTTACTTTGCCACCATGGCCTTTTTTTTGCCTTTACCTCCCTTATCTCACCTCATTTGCTCACATCGTATATAGACTTGTTTATACTGTATTATTGACTGTATGTTTGTTTTACTCCATGTGTAACTGTGTCGTTGTTTGTGTCGAACTGCTTTGCTTTATCTTGGCCAGGTCGCAATTGTAAATGAGAACTTGTTCTCAACTTGCCTACCTGGTTAAATAAAGGTGAAAAAAAATCAAAATAAATAACCCCATATTCACCCTGAACCTTGGTTGTTTGTCAGTTAAATTAATGTTTGACTGTGTGTCAGATGTTTGCAATCAATCACATAGTGGTGCTCCATCTCAATTCCTCTAGTCCCTCTGGCCCTGTAACTCCACAGCTTTAACAGAGCAGCTTGACCGCTGACCTTGTGTTATTGGTCTGTGATTGGTTGCCCATTGGCTGGCCGTCATGTTAAGTGTGCAGTTCCCATCCCCAGGGCTGAGTCATGATTTGGTTTCGTTTTCATTTGATGGCCTCTGACCCCTTGCCCACTGGATGGTGTGTGTGCCTCACCTCTGAGGTTTTGCATACAGATGTGTGGTCCATCTTCTGAAAAGAGAGATAGGAAGGAGGTAGAGCTGGGTGATATGGCCTACAAATCATAACTCAATTTCTTTCAAACCTATGGGCGATTCACGATATCTAGACCAGTCAGCAGTAGTTGGATGAATTCAAGGCTTGTGAAGATATACCGAGGCTAAATAGAAGCCTTCCACAACCATAACACCCAAATAATGATGTTTTTAATCAAAATAGTCCAACCTGCTTTTCTTTTGCAATCACTGATCTCTCAAGTCTGTCTATTAAAATTCCTTTTTTGTTATTTTTTTTTACCAGAACCATGCATAATGCACATTCACTAATAATGACGAACTTCTTGTAGCAAGTATTGTAGAAACGTAACACCGGTCTCATTAACAATCTCTTAAGCACAAGCCCACGAGCTATGAGGAAGTAGGCAGGTAATCTTTATTTTTCAAGTTTAGCCAACTTGGATCTACTTGCTAGCTAACAAGGTAAAACAGTTGAATTATGAACACACCCTTCTGTCCGTCTCCAACTGTTTGAACAGCGTTCTAGCCTGTCCACTTTGTTCAGATGATGAAATCAAGTGGCCTACTTTATTTCTCAGAATGGGAACGAGTTTCCTATTCCTTATGTAATTGTTTTATGCTTACTGCACATTTTATAAAACAGACTAGACAGCTAGTATAACAGTCTTTGGTTAAAATGCTACTCGCAATGCCGCGCCGGTCGAACTGAGCATTAATTTCCCAGAATCTGTTAATTGATACACACGTTTTAGTAGTGTCCGCTCTGCTCGCAATTTTGAATAGTTGAGACATGAAAAGGGTATCGTTAGAAAGGTTATGTTGTCCTCTATTACCGTAAAATAATGTCTCCATGTGTCCCATTCTGTTGGACCAAACCTCAAATGCAAGTAGTGTGTTGAAACCGCTTGTCAGATTCATATGTGATCTCTCACCTTTGTTGACGTGAGTGGCAGAGGGAGGGGCTTGGTGTGTGTGTGTGTGTGTGTAAACCATAGAGGAAGAGGCGATGCGAGAGGTTTCAATTGCGCTAAAAACAGTCCAAAATAACCCTGATGTGTTTATGGGCTTATTTTGGACCTAAACTTGTCGCCCACCTTTGGGACAACGACTCCCATTGTTAGGGTGGAGATGTACATCTTGTCATTACACATCTCTGGTGTAGATGGGAAGGTGCGCACTGCACAGAAGAGTGAAAGACGAGACCAAAAAGACACCCGCTCGTGTAAAAAAAAAAACGGGATTCTTGCGATATAGGCATTTGGAATATCGAGCAAAAACATGCATTCAAATGAATTGGATTATATCGCTCAGCCCTAGAAGGAAGGCAGCCACACATGCAGGCTTCCTCTACCCCCTCCACTCACTTTTCTCTGACTCTCCTTTCAGATCCCTTTCCTTGCAAGGGAAATCAGAGCCCTGTGTTTGTTTATCTGCAGTGTGCCGATAAAGTTTCCAGTTTGTGCTATGGGGCCCAGGGGCACAGTTAATCTGCATTTGTCTCCTGAGTGACATCCCTCTCCCCATCAGAGGGGCACGGGGGAGCCAGCCAGGCACTGATACCAGGGGATGTGGTAGGGCTTGATGTGCTTATGGATGATTATGTATATGGGCTATAACAAGGACTATAGAAATGGGATTACAGTACAGTCACCTCTCTCCCCTTTCTCTCTCTGTCTGTCAGTGGGTGGGTGGCCATAGAAACACTTCTCTTCTGAGGGTCAGGAATCAAAGCCCTTGGTGATAAGCACAGAGCTTAAGAGCCTGGGGAACTGTGTGGGTATGGGAGATTGTTAGAAGTGGGTATAATGGTCAGTGTATATTGTCTGTTACTGAAGCGGTGATTGAGTGATAGAGAGGGCCCTATGAAGCTGCTGCTGGTGGGAGCTCTGGGTTTCAGGTTGATGTTGGTGAAGGGGAATGTGTAATTTAGAAGGCTACTCTCTTAACCTCTGACCTGTCTCCTTTCGGCGCCTTGTCACACACACCCACTGCACCCACTATGTTTTAACTTTACCAGACCGTTTCTCTGCTGGTCCCACTGGAGAGCTGACCCTTGGCCTGTTTGATACTTGTTATTGATGCCTTGTGTCTCCAAGAATAGACCGTATTTATTCACATCCAGTGCTCTTGAGTATGGAGAGAGGGGATACCATTGGATACCGCTGTGAATGGAAACCAGTGGATCTCAGCTGCTCTTCATCAGCCAATTGTTGCATCATTTGATCACCTCCCACCAGTTCTCTCAGCGCATACCACTACAGTCGTATGATTCTTCGATACTGAATCTGTTTCCCACAGAGCCACGGAGATGAAGTGTGTGTGTGTGTGTGTGTGTGTGTGTGTGTGTGTGTGTGTGTGTGTGTGTGTGTGTGTGTGTGTGTGTGTGTGTGTGTGTGGACATCCTGTATGAAGGAGACAGTGAAGGAGATATCAAGTGTTCTCACTCATGTGTGGGGCCTCTCCTGCTGACAGTGTGTGATTTTTAATTATTCAAGTTGGTTTGAATAGAAAACAGGAGCGCTGTTGAGGACCGAGGGAAGGCTCTACTTATTGGTTATTCTGTTTCACACACACATGCTCTCTTGCTCTCTCCCGCTACCCGGACTAGAAACAATCTACCTGGGCACACCTGAGTAATGTCACACATCTTCCTCCGTGGCGGGCTGACCGACCTACTTTGGGAGCCCCGGAGACAAGGATGTCCATTTTTTTTTTTAGTGCTGTTTGTTTATTTGGGTAACTCCCACACTGATCCAGTGGATTTGAATGTCGTCATTGTGGTGCGCTCATGGCTGATTTATAAAATCACACACGTCTCTCTGCTCTGTAACCATGCCGATGCGGTCAGTGCACAGTGGCGAACAGTGTTGAAGTCTGATGTCACATTCCAGGTGTATTGATATTGTGTGAGCTGGGCTCTGAGCTGCTGATAATAGCAGTGTGCATCCCTCGTTAGCTCCTACTGTATCTCACAGCCTGTCCTCTGGAGCCAGAAACACACAGCCCTCCCTCCCATACACTCTTTCCTCTCTCCCAGTCCCTTCCCTTCTCACCACCAGGCAGACCAGAACATAAGCCCCTCCCTGCCTGTTATTAGCCTGCCCTGACACCCTCAGTCTGATAAGCTGATGAAGTCCAGCTGCTCTGCAGACGCTCTGGCCTCTGAGTTCTGTTTGTATGGGCTCTGTGAACAAACAAAACCATTTTGTTTTGCTTACGGAGCTGTGATTGGATGTGTTGCTTCAGGTGCAGAGGCCCAGTCAAGGTCTTGGTAGACAGGACAGGGGTCAGGTCTAGTAAGGGGTTGCATAAGCTGGTGGAGTTCACAACGGTCTGACTCTCTAATGGTCTCGCTCAGGTCTGCCAAAATATGGGGGGGGGGACGAGCGTAGAGCAGCCAGTCTGTTGTCCCTGGCTCTCTAGCTTAGTGGCTCGAGAGCTCTGCCAGCATTCATCAGAGGAGAAGAAATGCTAGCCGTTCGATCTAAGCTGTGGGTGTTTTGGGAGAACACTGCACACAACACACTCCCATACTGGATTACACACACAAACGTGCGCTTTCTAACAGAATGGTAAATGATGGACATAGCTCTGATGGTCTTTGAAAGGGGGAACAGATGCAGCATTTGTATACTGGTCCTTTGCCGCAACTGCTTTGTTTGTCCACTGTAGAGGTGTTCAAATACCAGCCAATGCAAACAACCGTTTAGCTGTCCGCTGTTTCCTTTCTGTCCCCGAAAGGCCAAGCTCGGGCCTAAAGGCCAGTGGTCTGAAACTGGCAGGACCAACCCACAACCTAAAGTCTTAACACTGGCCATTGGTCAGGGCCCAATCACAGCCCGTGTAATCAGTAAATTGACTATGTACTTTCAACTCTGTTCGTGTGTTCCTCTTGTCTAAACGCTGCTAATTCATGTCCTGCGGTGCTGCTGTCTGCTTAGCAGATGATCCAGTCCTCTTTTTTTAAACAATTAACCCTCCCAGTGCCACTACCTCTGCCAAGGCCAAATCAGTCCAGACTGACTCTGCAGGACAGGAACAGCTGGCTCTGCCTCAGTCTAACTGATTGACTTGACTGGAACAAAAGCCTACCGACGACCATGCTGCACCCGCTTACTTCTAGGTGCTGAGCGGTAGTGGAGAGTTCTGAAGAGGCTCTTAGTATTCAGCTCACACCGAGCGGCACTAGATACACCGATAACTGACATTTCGTAAAGTAATCTCTTTGAATTTAGTCCCAATCCCACTTTATTTATTCTAAAGCCTCTGTCAGAGCTCATTCTCGATTAGGAGATTGAAGATTCCTATGTTCTCTCTTGCATTTTCCCCTGAATAGGCAAAAAAGTCATGGATAGAAACATGAGATTTTAACGCTGACTTCCCTCTGAACTCTGTGGTTCCAGAGTGGCCCAAAGGCTGACATCTGTGGGAGAAATGGTGAAAGAGAGGGAGGCTGAGCAGAAAACAAGCCCTTCAGAGAGGGGAGATGTGAACTTGAGAGAGGAGTTAATGTGCGGATGTTGAGCCTCTCGGGGCCACTCTTAAAGCCTGCTCCTCTACTCACCAAACATAAAATCCCAGCCTCCTCTCCTTCAGCCTAGAGCTGCACGACTCAGCCCGTTTAACATGCCTCAGCCAGAGCAAGATGGACTGGGAGAATAGGAGAGGAAAATAGACATAAGTGGAGGAGTTTTTTTGATTCATTGCTTTTAGTGACTGCATGGTCTTTGTGTGGCCAAACTGGCCCAGTGGAAGATCCCTGGTGAATTACTGGAAGAACTTGTAAGTGTACTGCTCTTGCTCGCATCACTGCAGGCAGGGATATAAAGTGAACAGATTTCCGTTTGCTTGTCCTTCTGGCTCCCCCAGCTGTTTCTGCTACATTATATTAGTCCTGGCCAACAAGCTTGCTGGGGCCCCGTCTCAACGTGTCGCTGTGTGTTTCTGGCTCCTGTTGGAGTGGAGGTTCTGTCAGAAGCATCACCATCACACTGACACTCCGATCTCAGTGCCTCTTCTCCCCCCCCCCCCCCAATCTTCCTCTACTCCTGCTCTTCTGTCTTTTGATCATGCTTCCTCCCTCCCCCTCTTTCTCCTCAGTGTAATGTGAGTGGGCTCTTTCCTATGAGAGTCTTTAAGCCCACTCAGTGTATGAACTGACACAGAGATAGAGGGTTCTGTTCTCAGGTCTGCTGCTTTAGCCAGACAGACCATGTGATTCCCCCAGCCACCCAGAACCAGTCTCCACTGCTGGAATGGGGCCAACCAGCCAGGTAAAGGCTAGACACGCACATGCACTCACACGGTCCATGCACACGCGTGCTCATGTAAGATGGCAACCTCACTGCAACGCAACGCATCGAACCAACCAACACACACACACACACACACAACACACACACACACACACACACACACACACACACACAGCCGCTCACAGCTTTATCAAAACCGTATGGTCTCCCATAAACCCAGACCCCCCTCCTGGCAAACGGGTTTCTTTTTGATGACTAATCTGTAGCTTACTACTAAATGCTCCTGCCTCAGCAACGTCTTAGTTGTACTTGTGTTGAATGTTTTTTATAGATTTTTTTAATCCCCCTCTCTTAAAGTGAATTCTGAATGTAGCCTAGTCCCTGGTTTAGACCTACACATGGCTGCCTCATGGGCCCTCGTTTTGTCCAGACTCCAGGAGAGGCTGTTTTGATCAAAGCCAAGGACTGCAATTCCCAGAAGCCCCCACACTGCAGCCCAGTGAATAGGCCGTAAAGGGAAAATTTGTTTGGGTCAACGAGTGGCTACTCCTGAGGTGTGTGTTATATCTGACACTCGGGAAGGGATGCAATGGCTCTTTGTATGTGCATTAGTCTGGATGAGAAAGACCTTCAGTGACCTGACCTAGGAATGAGGCTTGGGCGGTCTCCAGGGTTTTACGGTATTACTGGTGTAGCACACAAGGGTGTTGGAAAAACGCAAGGAAAGCCCATTGGGCCTCTTACCAGAATACCCCTCAAATTATGCAAGTAATAGCGAACTCGCATAGACGCTGAATGCTAACTAACAAAAATGAACATATACTAATTGCAAAGATCAACAACTCCAGCTAATAAAGTTATACAGGCATAGCAAGTAGCTACAGAATGTCATTTTTCAGTGAGTGTGGACATTTTACAAGCGGAAGTGTGAGATTGCTCAGTTGCACAAAGTTGTGATTCATGCTTTTCTGACAGAAGAGCAGCATGTGTACACTGAGGGGAGAGGAGGAGGAAGAAGAGAGGGGGAAAACGCTAATGGGAAGCAAGGGGGAAAAAATAAACTAATCCAGAGCTCTTTGGCTTCTCAAACACGGCAGAAAGCCGGTATAAGATATGTGTTGGCAAACATGTAATAGTAAATGGCAAGTATGACTTCATCACCTCATGTGCACAACAGAGACTCGTGGACTCACCAGCTCCCGCTTTCTCCCGTTGTGCTATTTACAAACACTGGCTTAACTGTTCTGGGGAACTACGGTAAGCTTCATAATGTGAAGAACGCAATCTGCTTCATATCTTAACATTGCACAAGTTGACTGCATATATTAACTTAAAAAGTACTACAAATATTCCAAAATTTTCGAAAAACCTATTGGGGATAGCAGGAGGAACCGGAAGATCATTAGTGCCAGTACACTGAGCCAGTAGTAGAGTTGAGGACTAGTGAGATGTTCATGTGTGAGCCAGACCTCCATCTGTTCACTCCTCTATGGCGTGTTACTGTAGCTTTTACCCGTCTAGAGAAAGTGATAGTCCATTAACTTCAGCACTGCCCTACGCCCCTCCCCTGGCCCCACCAGCCCCCCCAGGAACTGCATACCCCTCTGACTTTGAATGACTCTCTTTCATAAGATTCACTACATTGTAAAGAGGCCCATAAATAGCCCTCAAAAAGGCTTGCTGAGACGAGTTGCCATAGAAACCAGTGGTTGGAAGTTAGTCTTTGTCTTGGTTCCATGCAGGAGTGCGTGCAGGGGCAGTAGGAGCAGTAACGCTAGCTAGCTGCTCTTTGGCCCAATGAACAGACCTGTGAGGTCATTTGAGAGCGCTGGAGGTAGACTCCGATCTGTCTGGCTTCCTGAGGTAACCTTTACAGGACTCGGATAACCTTTTAGAGGACTCAGACAGGGCTAGTAAGTCTATTTATGGCTAAATAGATTTACTAGCCCTCTATCAGTCAACCCACTCATCTTTTCTCCTGATCGGTGCTGTCTCCATGTGTCCGGACTGATCTGCTCATTCTTACCTCTGGTTAGGGACATCAAACGTTCAACCTGCTGCACCCTATGGAGCATCCAGACTAGAGTGCCTGGTTAGATTGTGCTTGGGAGCAATTTAAAAAAAAAAGTCTAAATGGTTAAACTAGTGAGATCTGATTATTGAACAAATCTTTGCTAAATTTCCTATCCTAAATTAAGGTATTTAATTGTTTTGCCATATCTAATTAATGTATATTACTCAGCTTTCCATGATGTGTACAGTATGTGCTACTACATTACACAAACTGGTGTTTTGACCACATTGAATTGGGGGGAATTAAACATCGTTTTTACCTCTGATTGGGTGATGTTAGTATAAAAGTTTAGTCAACGAGATGACACGATCATTTGCTTAAACAGAGCAATATCTTTATTTGGGTATTGTTGATTTTGTCATACACGCTGGAGGTTGCAGGACTTAGAATGCAACTGTCATTTTCTTTCTCAAATGGCACCGATAATTAGGGGGGATCTCTAAAAGTTGCTGGCCACACCAATACGCTGACTTGACAGTCAAACTACCACTTAAATAACAGTGACAACTACCCGTCCGTTGTCACGAGGGATCTGTCCGCAGGAGCCCAAACCACTCCAAATGTAGCATGAATCTGTCAGAAAATCTATTCAAAAGTCCCAAATCGCCAGTTCACAAATGTCTTACTCATTACTTTCTTTCTACTTTCTGAAAATATCAAATTTTGTGACAACTGTGTCTTCTCCTTCAGTGTGGAACTAAGCATGTCATTGGTCGACAAGTAATTTTGCATGCCGAACAACCCCAGTATTAGTAACATAGTCAAACTGCGAGTTGTGTGCCGCCTCACGCGCTGACCAACGAGAGGAACGCCTATTCATGATCGGGCACATCTGGTTGTCACGTTCAGCATTCGAATGTTTTGAAGTGTCCTGCGCAATATTAGTCTTTATTAGTTGAGTGATAACCAAGGTAATTATTTTTCTTCAAATGCGCTGTTGAAAATTATGTTTTAATGGTTTAAAAGTAGCCTAAACTAGCGCGGAGACAACTAATCTGGCTATAATTTACATGCTGATCAGGGCTTGCGCACGCAACTCAATGTTAGGTAGGTGTTCCTAATGTTTGGTATACTCTGTGTATATTCATTGGCTATGTCATACCGTACATGACAAAGTAATATAAATTAAACACTTCTAAATGCAGATGGCTGTCTTCTACAAATTGTCCACTATCCAGTGATGCACACATTTCCAGATTCCGTGTCCGGTTTTTGAGCTGTGCTAGTATTAACAGGACGTGCAACCTCAAATCACCCTCTCGCGCAATTGATTTCAATGTGATAATCGATAGGAGTGATTGACAAACGTGTTGCATTTCTCTTTCTGTTTTGGTGACCCACGTATCAAAATGCAATATTCCAAAATGTTGCTGACTGTGTTTTTTATTTATTTATTTTTTTATGTTTTTTTTTAACAACAAATCAATACATAAAGCACATGAGGGAACACAAGCATACATAGATTACAAACAATGGACAATCGAGCTAGGGGGTACAATATCACATTACAATTACACAAGGACCTTAAGGGACATGCATATACTTACAATTCTAACAGCTTTTTTGTTAGTAGAGCATTTAACCGTCTTAATATACAGTTCAATTTCTTTTTGTAGGATACGAAAATGTGGTTTTCTGTTTGTAAATTTACATTTGTGTATATGAAATTTGGCCAAAAGAATAATGAAATTAATTACATAAAAATGATTCCGCTTATTTCTATTGTATGTAAAGAATACAAACAGTACATCTCTCCACAATAGTGTAAAATCTTCATAAATGTGTTCAATTATAAACCTACTGATGTCTTGCCACAGTTTTCTTACATGCTTACAATGCCAAAAAAGATGCACAACTGTTTCTGGGTGGTCATTACAAAAGGAGCAATTTGAGTTGATGTTTTCCTTAAACTTCTTCATATAGTGGTTGGCAGGATAATATTTATGAATAATTTTAAAGGAAACTTCCTTAATTTTGTTAACAAGTAGGTATGTTTGTGGCAACATCCAAACTTTTTTCCAACCGATATTATCAATAAAACCATTCCAATAAGGCATGACATAAGGTATAGATACAACATTCTGCTGTGTTGCTGACTGTGTTCTGCAGGTTGTCTTCTAACCAGTGACGTGAAGGACCCCCCCCCCCCCCTAAATCTTTGAGCGATTTTACAGTGTTTTCAGAAAGTATTCACACCCCTTGACTGTTTTGCTGTTACAGCCTGAATTTAAAATGGATTACATTTTAGATGTGGTGACACTGGCCTATACACAATAACCCATAATGTCAAAATAATTAAAAATGAAAATCGGGGATGTCTTGAGTCAATAAGTATTCAACCCCTTTGTTATGGCAAGCCTAAATATGTTCAGGAGTAAAACATTTCTTAAGTCACAAGTTGCATGGACCCAGTCTGCAATAATAGTGTTTAACAATGTTTTTAATGACTACTATCTATGTACCCCACACATACAATTATCTTTAATGTCCCTCAGTTGAGCAGTGAATTTCAAAGGACAAGGGAGTTTTTTTTAGGATAAAAAGAAACGGAATAGAGCTAAGCACAGGCAAAGTCCTAGAGGACCTGATTTCAGTCTGCTTTCTGACACACTGGGAGACATTCACTTTTCAGCAGGACAATAACTTAAAACACAAGGCAAAATCTATATTGACTTAAATATGCTTGAAAATATATGGCAATATTTGAAAATGGCTGTCTAGCAATGAGCCACAACGAGCTTGAAGATTATAATTTTTTAAAGAATAATGTGCAAATACTATACAGTCCAGGTGTTAGAGACTTACACAGAAAGACCACTGTAATCGTTACTAGAGGTGCTTCTACAAAGTATATTGATTTAGGAGTGTGAATACTTAGGTAAATGAGATCTGTATTTCCTTTTCAATAAATGTGCAAAAATGTCTAAAACAAAGTGTTCACCATTTCGTTATGGGGTATTGTGTGTGAAGGTGACAGGTGAGACAAATTGAATTCAGGCTGTAACACAACAAAATGTGGAACAAGTGAAGGGGTATGAATACTTTCTGAAGGCACTGTCTCAAATATTATTTTACCATATCAAATCCATTTTTGGCATATAGTGTACTCTATTTGCAGGTTAGCGTTTTTTGTCATGGTGTGATTCATTTATTGAAATGGCAGACATCACAACTGGTTTGCCCTGCCTACTCTGACTAGCTCAAATTAACCAAATTAACCCCCAATTGAAATATTCATTAGGTCCTGAACTATGGATTTCACATGACTGTGAATACAGATACAGTGCATTATGAAAGTGTTCAGACCCCTTTTGTACATTTTGTTACGGGCAGCCACTATGTTCTTGGGGACCTTCAGTGCTGCAGACATTTTTTTTGGTACCCTTCCCCAGATCTGTTGACACAATCCTGTCTTAGAGCTCTACGGACAATTCCTTCAACCCTATGACTTGGTTTTTGCTCTGACATGCATGGACCCTGTCAACTGTGGGACCTTATATAGAAAGGTGTGTGTGCCTTTCCAAATCATGTCCAATCAATTGAATTTACCACAGTTGGACTCTCAAGGATGATTAATGGAAAGCGGATGCTCTTGAGCTCAAGTCACATAGCAAAGGGTCTGAATACTTAAGTAAAGGTATATATATATTTTTATAAATTAGCAAAAATTCAAACCTGTTTTTGCTTTGTCATTATGGGGTAATGTGTTTAGATGAGTGTTTATTTAATCCATTTTAGAATAAGGCTGTAACGTAACAAAGTTTTGAAGTCAAGCGGTCTGACTACTTTCCCAAATGCACTGTATGCATCTGTTGGTCACACATACTTAAAATAAAATAAAATAAAAAATGAATGTAAGAGTGTGGATTAGAAAACCAGTCTGTATCTGGTGTAACCACAATTTTCCTCGCGCGACGCATCTCCTTCGCATGGAGTTGATCAGGCTGTTGATTGTGGCCTGTGGAATGTTGTCCCGCTCTTCAATGGCTGTGCGAAGTTGCTAGATATTGGCACAAACTGGAACACATTGCCATACATGTCGATCCAGAGCATCTCAAACATGCTTAATGGGTGAAATGTCTGAGCATGCAGGCCATGGAAGAACTGGGACATTTTGAGCTTACAGAAATTGTGTATAGATCGTTACGACAAAGGGCTGTGCATTATCAATTTGAAACATGAGGTGATGGAGGAGAATGAATGGTACAACAATGAGCTTTAGGATCTCGTCACGGTATCTCTGTGCATTTTAAATTGCCATTGATAAAATACAACATTCAATTCTCTGGAAACCGCTTTGGTAGACATTGCTGCAGTCAGCATGCCAATTGCACGCTCCCTCATCTTGAGAAATGGTGTTGTGTGAATGGCACATTTTAGTGTGATCTTTTATTGTCCACCAGCACAAGGTGCACCTGTGTAATGATCATTCTGTTTAATCAGCTTTTTCATATGCCACACCTGTCAGGTGGATTATCTTGGCAAAGGAGAGATGCTCACTAACAGGGATATGAACAAACATTTTAGAGAAGCATTTTGTGTATATGAAAAATTCCTGAGATCTTTTAGCTCATGAGACATGGGAACAACACTTTACATGTTGCATTTATATTTTTGCTCAATGTTGTTAATTATTTCCTTGACCTTAGTCCTTTCCCTGCTTATGATCCACAATCAGAAGCCCCCCACCCACCCCAGGATTGGATTGTATGTACAGAGAGGGATTAGAGAGAGAAGGCAGGGAACAGGGAAGGCTGCGCTCTCCCAGTGGTCATAAACGAGACCATTAGGAAGCAATTTAAAGTAATGGCACTTTAATGAAAACAAGATGGCTACTGCCCGTAGCATTCCACACGTCCACATTGTCACTTTCTTACTGTGTGCTTTCTCAACTCTAGGGGAGACTCATCAGTAAAAAATGACATGTTAAATGAAGACCAAATTCCATGTGCTGGTTGGAGAAAGATACTGTTTTGTCCAGGAATGTCTGGGATCTTTCTGGCTTGGGGGGGTGGGGGCTGACAAAGACCGAGCTCAGGGGCAAAAGACAGGAGGCTTGGCTGGAAGAAGAACCGCTCTACAGTCCTCAATCCTCCCAAACTGGGGACTGGAGTTTTCTTTGGCCAAGGTTTTTTTGTCTATGATCAGCGTAGACCTCACTTCCCTAAAGGCCCCTGTAGTCAATGGACTGTGTGTCCGATGGCCATCTATGGCAGTTCCAAACAGTATTCTCACTGTTACTTGGTAGAGTAGCTGTGTGATGAGCAGCAGACATTCTCTTCATAATCTACTACAGTAAATCTAAATCATGGCAGGTATACAGCCTATGATTGCTCAGTTAAAATGGCAGTGTAGCCTAGTGGTTAGAGCGTTGGACTAGTAACCGAAAGGTTGCAAGTTCAAATCCCCGAGCTGACAAGGTACAAAATCTGTCGTTCTGCCCCTGAACAGGCAGTTAACCCACTGTTCCTAGGCCGTCATTGAAAATAAGAATTTGTTCTTAACTGACTTGCCTATTACAATAAAGGTTAAAAAAAAGATTGTTTTTCTAGTGCGCTGTCGTCATTGGTGGCTAGGGTTAGTCTAGTCCACAGGCAATGACCTAAGCTTACCCCTGTGTGTCTGTATGCATATAGTGTTTTGTGTAGTTGTCTGTTTGCTCGCTGGTGGTTGACATCTGGCTGTGCTTTGGAGCAGAACAGTGTTGTAATGATTCGATGCCGTGGAAGTGAATAGTATTAGAGCCAAATCCACGTAGCACTCCACTCAGGTCTAATTGCATTATCTTTGATGAAGGTAGGATTACACACACCATCTGATGCCAGACAATCTTGCCTTACACCAGGGTTCCCCAACTGGCGGCTCGCGGGTGACTTCTACCCGCCCCAAGTTTTGAGCAACAAAAAAAGTTACTCTACTGCCAATGTTTGTCCATGGTGATTGAATGGCGGTGTGCTCAAATTTATATACCTGTCAGCAACGGGTGTGGCTGAAATGTCCAAATCCACTAATTTGAACAGGTGTCCACATGCTTTTGTGTGTGTGTGTGTGTGTGTATATATATATTTATGTGCGTGTGTGTATATATGTCTATATGTGATCGTATACAAATGTAAGCAAGGTTTGAAATGATTGTTTTAGTCAAATATGATATCTGTTTGGACTTCTTGTGGTCAATTTGCTGTTATTTGTAATTATGTTTCGGTCCCCTGACCATCTGCTCAAGAAAAAGTCTTCCCGCGGCTGAATGTATTGATGATCCCTGCACTCACACGCAGCCTGATACTGCTGTTCCTGCACATGCACGCACACAAACACATTTTCTGCAAATTAGAGAGTGCATGGTTGTGGATCGAAATAGTGTTTGTGTAGTCAGCCTCTGTCATGCATGATGTGGAAGTATGTGTACTTGTTGTTCAACCGCAGTCCTCACACCACATCACACTCAGTAGGCCTGTGATGGTGTACTGTCATATCATGTGCTTAAATCTATAACCAGGGCAGAAATGACTAGTTGTGGCCTGTAGTCAGATTCTCATTAGAGGTGCAATGGTGAGATAAAGCTCCCTGCTCGGCTCTGCTCTGTCTGATACAGAGTTATGCTGATGAATGATGACTTCCATTAAACATTTCATTCAGAGCAGCTGTTAATGTGGGCTGGAGCAAGAGGGGGGAGAGGTCGAGGGAGGAAGGAAGGAAGGGGACTAGAGCAAAAGTTTACCCTCTTCCCTTGGCTGTATTTAAAGCCTTAGTATCTGTTGATCTCCATCTCATTGCTCTCCCTGGGAAGGGAGCCCCAGCCACATCCACACACCGGTATCAAGGCTTTATCTGTGGGAGCAGAGTGGCTGAGGAGCAGGGAAGATGTTCCCTGATGCAGTCTGTTCTGTCTGCCTCTCTCCGGAAGGGGGTGAAAAGCCAATCGAGATTGTACCATTTGTGTGGGTGTGGGGGATGCTCTCCCTCTTTTATAAACAAGAGGGCATTGGCATCAACTGGTACATTGTGAAACCCAGTTGTACAGTGACTAACACACTCATGGCGGGAGGGCTGGCGGCCAGTTGTTTGGACTGGACTGGAGCCTGGATTAGACTCCTTCATGTTGGTCCAGTTCAGACACATTCGCATAGTTTCCATGGTTGCAAAACGGAAACGACCCCCCCCACCATCCTTTTTCCATCTCATTCATGCAGACCAACTCTTCCATTCAGAAGCCCCCCTCCCTCTCTTCAACCCCACGACCCCTACTCTATCTCTCAAACTGGGATGGAACAGGGACATGTCAATCTGCTGACGGCTCCTCTTGTGCGAGGCAAGTAGAGGGGTATCGAGTTGAGGCAGAGAGTCTGACTGCGTGTGTGTGGAAAGCACTACTGGACTGCAGAGCACTGGGTTTGTGTGGAGAGTAAAGTCAATACTCGATACACTGACTGTAGTTGTTGTGTACTGACCATTGTTGAGTTTAAAGGGCCCTACACACCCTATGCAAACAGAGCGTCGTATACGGTCCGTTCCAACATTTTAGCCACACAAAGGTACGCAGAAAGCGCCGCTCAGTCACTGCGTTTGCGTACGGTGTGTAGCGATCTTAAGGGTGGTTAACGAACAGCCATGTCATGAAAATGAGGCGACCTGAATGTGCCAACAGTCTGAATGTACACACTTTTATATCAGTTTGTTCTTCTTTTTTTGTCCCTTTCTCCTCTTCTGCATAACATGCCATGTTATTTTTAAACGAGTAGCAGCGCTTTTAACGTTAATGTGCATTTACATCTGGGGGGCTGCCTGGCCCATTCTTCTCTCTCCCCCAGACCCTCCCACCCCCCTTAGCCCTGACCACCCTGTGCAGCGTGTGATTGGCTGAGGTCCAGGCAAGACGGAGCCCAGGTCTAAGCAGGGCTGTGTGATTGTGTGCGGGTGGGTTAATGTCTTCCTGGCTCAGCATCACAGCTATGTGTTCTGTACTCTCGTTCTCGTCTCAGCCGCGAAACACTTCATTAGCCTTTAACGAGACCACAGCGCCTGCCTGCGCCAAACTCTACTTTCACCTCTTTCTCTCTCTCTCTCTCTCTCTCTCCCAGACACTCTCTCTCTCTCTCCCAGACACTCTCTCTCTCCCAGACTCTCTCTCTCTCCCAGACTCTCTCTCTCCCAGACTCTCTCTCTCCCAGACTCTCTCTCTCTCCCAGACTCTCTCTCTCTCTCTCTCTCTCTCTCTCTCTCCCAGACACTCTCTCTCTCTCCCAGACCCCCTTTCTATCACCCATTTTCTCTTTACCTTTGACTGTATCTTTCTCCCGTTTTCTCTTTAATGCTTAGTTTCTTTCCTGTCAGTGTTTGGATCCAGGCACTGTTGGTAGTGATTGTGATTCTGAGCACTTCTAAAGGCCTCTAACAGAGTACAGGGAGGGATAGGAAGGGGGTAGAGGATTTTTGGACGGGTGCCCTCCTCTTGGACAGCCATCCTGAATGGGGCTCATTGATCCCCCTGGTACCCCCTCTGTGTTCTCACCCCTGAATGGTCCTTTCAGGGCTCCGGACTAGCAGGTCGAGACCACCAAGCCTTCCTGTGTAAGAGAACTGGGCCAGGCCCAGGGCGTTTAGACTGCTGCATCACCCCCTCCCCCCGCCAGCCACAGACACCCAAGCTCATCAGTCTCACTCTGATCCTGTACTACAACCGACTTTCTCACTTAAAGGGGCCCTAACAAGACACATTCTTGTCTCTCGCGCACACACACACTCCGACAGATGCAGGTTTTGTTTACTCCTTGTTTTGGGAATGCAGTTTTCTTTTCTCTTTTATTGCTTCTTCTTTCTTTCTGCTCGCATAGCAAGTAGGCCTTCCTTTGGTTTCCATAGTAACTGGTGTCTGTTTTGGGCCAAGCTTCTTTTAGGTACATCGTTTTGAGTCTCTCTCTTTCGGTTAGAGAGAAACAGAGAGGTGAGAGTGGTGACTGAGGCCTTCCCTGACTTGGAGGAAGCCGATGATTCACCTGAGGGAGGGATGATAGACCGCAACACCCTCACTCACCACTAGCCTATCTGAAAGTGTTCCTCTGCTCAAGTCGGGGTGGTTTATTCCTGATTCCCTCGTGTGTGTGTGTGAGAGACCCATCACTACTACCCCTCACTGTGTTCTTGTCCCAAGTGGCTCTGGTCTTCAGTTACATTTTTCAAAATCCAGAGAGGTGTATGTGCTTCTGAGAGGTGCTCCATCAGTCCTGATATTTTGGGTCTAGCCTGAACTCTCTTTCTCTCTCTCTCTACAGGGTGTACCCCAGCTGCCCTGTGCCAAGGCCCTGTACAACTACGATGGCAAGGAACCTGGGGACCTCAAGTTCAGTAAGGGTGACGTCATCATCCTGCGACGTCAGGTGGATGAGAATTGGTACCACGGGGAGATTGGCGGAGTCCACGGTTTCTTCCCCACCAACTTTGTCCAGATCATCAAGCCACTGCCGCAGCCCCCGCCACAGTGCAAGGCCCTCTATGACTTTGAGCTCAAAGACAAGGAGGCAGACAAGGATTGCCTGCCCTTTACTAAGGTGAGTTATAGACAACTTTGTACATCAGTCTCAAAGTGCTGTACAGAAACCCAGAGAGCAATGCAAGAAGCACGGTGGAGGAAAAACTCCCTAGAAAAGCCAAAACCTGAAGAAACCTAGAGAGGGAGATTATAACAGAACATGGCCAAGATGTTCAAATGTTCATAAATGACCAGCATGGTCGAATAATAATAAGGCAGAACAGTTGAAACTGGAGCAGCAGCACGGCCAGGTGGACTGGGGACAGCAAGGAGTCATCATGTCAAGTAGTCCTGGGGCATGGTCCTAGGGCCGCGGTTCAGTTGAAACTGGAGCAGCAGCCGGCCAGGTGGACTGGGGACAGCAAGGAGTCATCATGTCAGGTAGTCCTTAGGGCTCCGAATTGGACAGGAGAAGTACTCCAGATATAACAAACTGACCCCAGCCCCCGACACATAAACTACTGCAGCATAAATACTGAAGGCTGAGACAGGAGGGGTCAGGAGACACTGTGGCCCCACCCGAGGACACCCCCCAGGGCCAAACAGGAAGGATATAACCCCACCCACTATGCCAAAGCACAGCCCCCACACCACTGGAGGGATATCTTCAACCACCAACTTACCATCCTGAGACAAAAGTATAGCCCGCAAAGATCTCCGCCACGGCACAACCCAAGGGGGGGCGCCAACCCAGACAGGATGACCACATCAGTGAATCAACCCACTCAGGTGACGCACCCCCTCAGGGACGGCATGAGAGAGCCCAGCAAGCCAGTGACTCAGCCCCTGTAATAGGGTTAGAGGCAGAGAATCCCAGTGACAGCAAGGGTGGTTCGTTGCTCCAGAGCCTTTCCGTTCACCTTCCCACTCCTGGGCCAGACTTCAATCATATGACCCACTGAAGAGATAGTTTGCGTCTCTGACATGGGTAGGCAGACCGTTCCATAAAAATGGAGCTCTATAGGAGAAAGCCTGCCTCCAGCTGTTTGCTTAAGTAGGGACAATTAGGAGGCCGCGTCTTGTGACCGTAGCGTACGTGTAGGTATGTACTATCTAGAGCAAGCCCATGCACTTTGTAGGTTAGCCTTGTGCTTTGACAGGAAGCCAGTGTAGGGAGGCTAGCACTGGAGTAATATGATCAAATTTTTTGGTTCTAGTCAGGATTCTAGCAGCCGTATTTAGCACTAACTGAAGTTTATTTAGTGCTTTATCCGGGTAGCCAGAGCATTTCTAACCTAGAAGTGACAAAAGCATGGTGCATCATTTTTGGACAGAAAGTTTCTGATTTTTGCAATGTTACGTAGATGGAAAAAAGCTGTCCTTGAAATGGTCTTGATATGTTCTTCAAAAGAGAGATCAGGGTCCAGAGTAACGCCGAGGTCCTTCACAGTTTTATTTGAGATGACTGTACAACCATTAAGATTAATTGTCAGATTCAACAGAAGATCTCTTTGTTTCTTGGGACCTAGAACAAGCATCCTGTTTTATCCGAGGTAGAAAGTTTGCTGCCATCCACTTCCTTATGTCTGAAACACATGCTTCTAGCGAGGGCAATTTTGGGGCTTCCACCATGTTTCATTGAAATGTACAGCTGTGTATCATCCCATAGCAGTGAAAGTTCCGCTAGTGAAAACAACAGCGGTCCTGAACAGCAAATTTACAGTTGATTTGTCAGAGGACAAACCATCCACAGAGACAAACTGATATCTTTCCGACAGATAAGATCTAAACCAGGCCAGAACTTGACCTGTCCAATTTGGGTTTCCAATCTCTCCAGTGGTGATCGATGGTATCAAAAGCAGCACTAAGGTCTAGGAGCACGAGGACAGATGCAGAGATCCATTCATGTCATTTACCACCTTCACAGTGCCGTCTCCTATGATCTAAAACCAGACTGAAGCATTTCATATACATTGTTTGTCTTCAGGAAGGCAGTGAGTTGCTGAGCAACAGCCTTTTCCAGGCCTAGTTTTTTATATTTTCTGGGTCAAGGTTGGCTTTTTCAAGAGAGGCTTTATTACTGCCACTTTTAGTGAGTTTGGTACACATCCGGTGGATAGCGTTTATTATGTTCAACATCAAGCACAGCATCAGTAGTTTAGTTGGAATAGGGTCCAGTAAGCCAGGCCTGATTATTTTCATCACCCACCTGCTTCTTGATCCAGCATCCCACTACCAGACTCACCCTGAGCTTTGAAGGAATACTTTAAGGAGAGTCTGTAATTTGCTTTCTAATAATCATAATTTTTTCTCAAAGAAGTTCTCAGTCATCCCCTACCAGCCCTTCACAGTACCTAATTTTGGATTGTTCTTATTGTCCTCAATTGGAAGCTTAGAGCAAAAGCTGAGTTTTTCAGCAGCCTGCTTCTTTTACTACCAGGGAGCTAGTTTCTTATGAGAAATGTTTTTAGTTTTTAGTACATCAGCAAGGTTAAATTGAGTTCCTCAGTTAGGTGGTTAACTGATTTTTGTCCTCTGGTGTCATTGGGTAGACAGAGGGAATCTGGAAGGACATCAAGGAATCTTTGTGTTGTCCTTGGTTACCTGTATACCTGTATACCTGTATCACAGTACCAAAGCGTAATAATACTTATGATACCAACATTTTAGAATACTGTAGTACCGTTTTCATATAATACTATTCACTTTTTCGGCCCTACCAATCTAAAGAAACCCACTGGCGCCTGTTGTAAAATGTTTCTAAAGTCAGTTTTAGTTCAGTTGAATTTTTGAAGCAACAGCAACTCGTCTCTTGTATGCATCGGTCCAATGTCCAGTTCACTTTCATGCGCATATCAGATGTGATCAGCCAGCCACATCCCCTACCAGCCCTCATCCACCTGCTTCTCTCAGCATCCCCTACCAGTCCTCACCCACCTGCTTCTCTCAGCATCCTCTACCAGTCCTCACCCACCTGCTTCTCTCAGCATCCCCTACCAGCCCTCACCCACCTGCTTCTCTCAGCATCCTCTACCAGTCCTCACCCACCTGCTTCTCTCAGCATCCTCTACCAGTCCTCACCCACCTGCTTCTCTCAGCATCCCAGCATCTCAGCCACCTGCTTCTCTCAGCATCCCCTCAACAGCATCCCCTCACCCACCTGCTTCTCTCAGCATCCCCTACCAGTCCTCACCCACCTGCTTCTCTCAGCATCCTCTACCAGTCCTCACCCACCTGCTTCTCTCAGCATCCTCTACCAGTCCTCACCCACCTGCTTCTCTCAGCATCCCCTACCAGCCCTCATCCACCTGCTTCTCTCAGCATCCCCTACCAGTCCTCACCCACCTGCTTCTCTCAGCATCCCCTACCAGCTCTCACCCACCTGCTTCTCTCAGCATCCCCTACCAGTCCTCACCCACCTGCTTCTCTCAGCATCCTCTACCAGTCCTCACCCACCTGCTTCTCTCAGCATCCCCTACCAGCTCTCACCCACCTGCTTCTCTCAGCATCCTCTACCAGCCCTCACCCACCTGCTTCTTTCAGCATCCACTACCAGCCCTCACCCACCTGCTTCTCTCAGCATCCTCTACCAGCCCTCACCCACCTGCTTCTCTCTGTCTGCCCTCCCTGCACATCTATTCCTCCATCAGTTTTGTAAATATAATATAGCCTTGTGTGTGTGTGTGTGTGTGAACTGAAGAGTAGGTTTCATGCTGTTTTCTTCTTACTGACACAATGACATGCAGATTGTTATGCATGTATATTCCTTACTCCAATTCCGCCAGCGAATCACAGGTAGACCATTGCAAATATGAGAAATCACCCATTCTATGTTATACATTGAACAGTGTGACGTTAAATTCAGTATGTGTTGTATTGAGTAGAAGTGTGAACATCAGTCACAGATTGGTTGTGTAGCACATGAGCATAACACCCCCCCCCCCTCCCAATACTACTTGGTATCGTGACGACACTAGACTTTACAGACGTACCACATAGGACATAGTAGCAAGAGTTTTAATTACAACCTATACTGTTTTTTTTTCTAAGCTGTCATTTTCCTGTTTTGGAGCATCTAACAGCTCAGTAACTGTTGATTGTAAAAGCTCTGTGGCTTAACCCTGACCACACTCTGAGTGCGTTCGTGGCGGTCTTTGTGGACGTGTCCTTCTGAGCTTATGCAATACATGTTCCCTCCTAGTGTAGAGGACCAGTTATCCACGCTCACACTGCACCTGCGCTACAATTGCTAAGCGGGTTGGAACAAATTATTTTCCAATCGTTTCGTTCTGAACAGAACCATTTATTTATTTTTTTCATTCCACTATTCTAACCAGAAAAATAAAGTTCTGAACCGGTTCAAAACCCCCAAAAAGTACCGGTTTACATTGTTCCTTTTTAAACCTCAAATACATAGGGCGTGAGATACAACTGACATCTTTCAGGTGGGGAGAGGGTGGAGCATGAGTCTTGACTTGAAGCGCTGGTCATCTTGACACATGTTATCTGAATTAGATTACATTATAGTATCCTTAACTAGCATTGAAAGAGTTAAATTCTTCTCTAATTAAAAATTTCTCTCCCTAATTTCTGAATCACAGTTGTAACATCGTCAGCATTCTACAGTAACCTATGCAGTGGCAGGTAGCACTGACAGGCAGACACTGGAACATGTTTCTGAGTGACAGAGTGAGGGCTTTGCATAGACGCTAAAAACTGTCACATGAATAGAGCTTTGATGCGATTTTTGTGGGACTAGGAAAAAAATGGCCAGAACGTAAAAGAACGGCATTAACCGGTTCCCATATGTTTAAAATAACGGTTCTGTTTCAGAACAGTATAAATGTAAAATAATTGTTATTTTAACATATCCCTGAACCGGTTTCAACCCCTGTTGCTAAATTACTTAATTCCTGGATCTATTCAAATATAGCCAATGGGTCATTACTTTCTATCTTTGACTTTTATAAGCTGTCTGCTGTTTTTTATGTCTTATGAGCAAAATCTGTAACAAAGGAAAGTGCTTGGCTTGTTCCTTTCTAAACAGGATCCAGTTTATTGCTCTTATAATGCAGTCTAGCCTTAATGTGGGCACTTCCTTTTAGTTTTTAATAAAACATGGTCTCTCTCTCTCTCTCCATAAAGGATCTAAAACTCTGCTGGTTAGCAGCATCTTTAATGACAGTCTGCCCGGTAACAAACTCTGTATATTTTCTCTTCTAGGATGATATTCTGACTGTGATTCGCCGAGTGGATGAAAACTGGGCAGAGGGAATGCTGGGGGATAAAATAGGAATCTTCCCCATATCATATGTCGAGGTAAGCGAAATGGTCCTCCAGGTGTTAACCGGAGCGTCCCTGATATGTCCAGGGGACCATTTTACCTCAGGAAGAGGTTGGAAAATGCTGAGTGTGTTAGTGCTATCATTTTTTCTTTATTGGACATCTTGCAAAATGTGCACATTAGTGCTCTCTCTGCTCTCCCCTGTTGCTTCGCCCCTGAAAACGGTCAAAATATATTTCACCAAAGTACTAAACATGCCAGTAGATTTACTGCTGATTGGGCATCCTGAGGTGATTCACTGTCCTACTAAAGCCTCACTGATCACTGCTGTTTTAGTAGAGAACTGTCTGCTGGGATGATGAACCTTACCTGTGTAATAGACCTGAAACATAACTGGAGAATGTAGAAGTAACATGCAGAAGTAACTAGTGGCACTATGAGAACCTTTTAGAACATCATTTCTCTCTTAATGGAGGAGCATGGTAGAGAGAAACACAGGAGTGGGCGGAGACATGTCATAAAAGGAAGCACAATTTGAGGAAGGCAAGACCTCTTTCCGTGTGAATTCTTTTGTGAAGGTAATCTTTGACTGATGTCGAAATTGACATTCTTAGAAGCAGAGGAGGAGAAAAAGGCCCTATTTATGTGACAGATTTTTAGGTTTGTCTAATATCCCGTCGGGGGCGTCTTTGAAGGGAATGGATGTGAAACCATTCGTGCATATACAATTGGCTGTGTTTTCACAGCAAGAGAAATACTATGTTTTCCTCCAGGGAAGACATTTTTCACTCGTGTCTCGCACACATTACACAAATATCCAAATGATGAGCACTGTGCATTCAGCATATGTCACACAGTAAATATCTTTTTAAAAGAAAATATGAACAATTCTGGCACTGTCATAGAGGACAAACTCAAATCTAGGTCTTGCATAACCACACTTGATTATGGATGGGGAGTTCTGTCTGTGCAGTGATTCTATACTGATACCCGTTCTATATTTGGCTGTATATACTTGGCTGTACATCTGATCTCGTGCTACGTGTATACACGGGACCATTTGGTGAACCCAGCTTAGCACTGCCTCTCCTCAGGATTGGTGTGAAAATTCTCCGCTTTGATGTTCTAAGTAGAGGAAGAGCAGCTCGGGGCTATCTGTGTCGTGGAGTGCTCCCTCGTCCTCCCTGTGATTAGCTAAACCCCTTTTAGTGTTCCTCCTTTGATTCCTGCCTCACACGAAAGAGGCCGTGAAGGCCTGCAGTCTCCTCCGCACGCTGGCTGCCTGAAAACCCTCCACTTCCCCTGAGCCCAAGGTCCTCTCTCAACCCCCTGGCACTGGCTGCATTCTCAGCACACTGCTTTCTCCCATCAGATAACGGCAAAGGCTGGTTTTCACTACGGCTAGTTTCATTATGAGGAGTGACAGCTTTCATTATCATATTAACAACTCCCTTTCTCTCCTATCTACCCCTCCACATCCTGCTCTCCATGTTCTCCCTTCACCTTTTCCCACCTTCCCTTCCCTATATCATCCTGTTCCCTCTTTCTGTAGTTTAACTCTGCGGCCCGCCAGCTGATTGAGTTAGACAAGCCTGGGGACTCCAGTGGGGAATCTGGCGAGGGGGCCTCGTCAGGCCCCCAGAGTAACGGGGGCCCCCACCGGGCCGGGGAGAAGAAGAACAGTAAGAAGCGCCACTCGTTCACCTCCCTCACCATGTCCCACAAGCCCTGTCTGGCCCCGCCCCCCCAGAGACACTCCATGGAGATCAGTGGGCCGGTCCTCATCAGCTCTTCCAACCCCACGGCAGCCGCACGCATCAGCGAGATCAGCGGAGGACTGTCCTGCAGCGCACCCTCACAGGTGAGATAGGAGGGAGAGGGAGCTACTGCTTTCCCTCTTGTCCAGTGTCTTTGTACAGTTTGGTTAGGGGCCTTGTATTCAACGAGGAAGCCACTAAATCGAGAGACCCTTATGTCTGAAGCACTCTTGTATATGATGAATGGAATTAATTTACCCAGAACATAAAGTCTATTGTACCTAGTAATGAATTCCTCCACAATTTACTGTAGAATTTTGTTCTGAACAACCCCCTTAAAAAACAGAATTGTAAAAACTGTCATGTTGGCCAGCAAAACAGCTCATTTGTCAATGGGTGGGTGTCTGTACTATGGACTAGTGTATAATCACTGCCATTGATTTCGTGGGATAGATGATGATGGACTTGTCACTCTGTCACCAGATCTGTCATAACCCTCAGTGTGTGTCCTTCTTCCTGTCCATGTCGGCTCCACACTGTCCATCTGGGCTTGTTAATCAGGCGTAATGAGTGAGGAACCGAGGGAAACTATGTGCACTAAAGGCGCTCACGCAACAAACAAGAAGCAGATTCCACACTCTTGTTTTCATCAGATATTTTTGTTCCCCCGATAAAGATTCCCACTCTCCTTATGTCAGCAATTACCCCCCCCTCTCCCCACGTCATGCAGAACAGGCCAAGGCTTCGTCCAAGCGTTTGAAATTAAGGCTGCGTGACTCCACTCGCCCGCAAAAAAAGACTCCAGCTTAGCCCCCGAGGTTTCCACAGCAACCTCGGAATGGCAACCACTCACAGCTGCTCCGTGGTTGTCAGGCTCTGTAGCAAGAGAGAGAGGGTGGGGTGGCTGGGGGCTTGACAGAGGCAGGCAGGCAGACAGTTTAGCAGGAAGACAGGCACGCAGACTATAAGATTGACAGACAGATGATTAGTTAGCGTGTCAGGCAGGCTGAAGCGTTTTGTGACTGACGGGGGGCTGTGAGAACCTTCAGTAGGTTGCTTAGTTTTTTTCCTTCCATTTTCTCTCCAGTGGAGAACAGCGTAGAGGAGCATTGAGACGACAGCTGCCTCACCCCAGCCTGCTTGGTATACAGAGTAGGGACTTCTATACTGACAATGCCAATGAGCATACATTCTCTTCACATGACGGTTAAATGTTGACTTCATTTCATGAGTATTATTTTGGTTTGAATGACACTATATATACAAAAAGTATATATATATACTCACCCTCCAAAGAGTGAATTTGTCTATTTCAGCCACACCTGTTGCTGTCAGGTGTATATATCTGAGCACACAGCCATGCAATCTCCATAGACACACATTGGCAGTAGAATGGCCTTACTGAACGTAGCACAAGGATGCCGCCTTTCCAACAAATCAGTTTGTCAAATGTCTGCCCTGCTATATCTGCCCTGGTCAACTGTAAGTGTTATTGGGAAGTGGAAACATCTAGAGACAACAACGGCTCAGCCGTGAAGTGATAAGACACACAAACTCACAGAACCGGAACGGCAAGTTCTGAAGCGTGTAGCGTGTAAAAATCTGCTGTCGGTTGCAATACTAACTACCAAGTTCCAAACTGTCTCTGGAAGCAACGTCAGCGCAATAACTGTTCGTCGGGAGCGTCATGAAATGGGTTTCCATGGCCGAGCAGCCACACACAAGCCTAAGATCACCATGCGCAATGCCAAGCGTCGGCTGGAGTGGTGTAAAGCTTGGACTGGAGAAGTATGTTTTCTGGAGTGATGAATCACGCTTCACCATCTTGCAGTCTGACGGACAAATCTGGGTTTGTCGGGATGCCAGGAAAATGCTAATTGCCCCAATGTATAGTGCCAACTAAAGTTTTGGTGAAGGAATAATGATCTGGGGCTGTTTTTCATGGTCCGGGCTAGGCCTCGTAGTTCCAGTGAAGGGACATCTTAACGCTACAGCATACAATGACATTCTAGATGATTCTGTGCTCCAACTTTGTGGGAACAGCCCCTTGCACAAAGTGAGGTCCATGCAGAAATAGTTTGTTGAGATTGGTGTGGAAGAACTTGAACTGCGCGCCTGGCCTAATTGCCCAACATCAATGCTCAACCGCACGAATGCTCGTGGCTTCTTGAAAGCCTTCCCAGTAGAGTGGAGGCTGTTATGGCAGCAAAGGAGGGACCAACTCCATTCTTTTTTTACGAGATGTTCGATGAACAGGTGTCCACATACTTTTGGTCATGTAGTGTATCTTAAAAAATGTGACTTTTCTTTACCTATTAAACCAACATGGCTTTATAGTCTGTCGTTTGACAGCATTCAGTGGTCTCCCTCGTAGTCCCCGGCCTTTTCTGACTGTTGCAGCAGTCAGAAATTGAGCATTTATTTTGGAGGGTGTGATTCTCTTCTTGGTTATATTTTGAGTAGGAGAATAGAATGTACTATTTGAGTGTCTTCTCGCTGTCTCACCCCCTTGGGCATTGGGCTGCAACACATTTCAGACACACTAACATGCTTTACCCACAGCTTCTCCTGGGAAACAGCATTCTCACAAATCCTTTCTCCAACTGCTGGCATTCCTCAGTGTGTGTGTGCTGACCGTTTCTCCAGAAACTGTCTGAGTGTTTTTGTGCATCCATATACCTTTTCATTTCGGGATGATCCAGCTCTCATTATAGCCTTGGCCACACGGGGAGGGGAGAATGATGTATTTTAAACTCTTCAGACTTTATCTGCCCTCATTATGAACGAGACACACTCTTTATTATAAAACCTCCGTTCCCACCTGGGAGGTGAGCCTGCTCTTTGAAATAGGCGCTGTACGACTCACGATGGTTTGATTTCTAGATTAATGGGCTTAATAAAAACACATAAAGATGGAGAGAGACCCCAGGTGGAATCTGTGACTTGGCCTCTCGCCTCTCGCTCCTTCAAAGCAGACTGAAAAACAACAATGGGAAGCAGTTGTTGCCCGGGGGGCCAGAGGGAGGGAGTGTATGGAAATGAACACGCCCTCTGTCCACTGTTTTATTTCAGAGGGAATGGACTTGAAGAGACTGTTGACTAAAGGAGCCTGTAGTGTATGAAAACAGAACTGCTACTCTTTTAATGTGTTGTAAATTGGAAACACTGTTACGTTGTAACTGATGTGCTGTACACATACACTCACATATATGCGGCTCATACACATATAGCTAAATGCTCAACACAGATATAGCCTAGTACAGTACTGCAAGTGTGGGTACTGCAGCCCCTCACGATGAGACTGTTTCTGTGGCCGTCTTGCCTCATTGCACCTTCCCCTGCTACAAAGTTGATTTGAGTTTGACGTGGGTCCTCGGTAATGATTTACCTTTCGGCTGCTCTGCTCTGTCTGGGGCAGTCATGCTTGACTTGCGGGGAGGAAAGGGTACAAGGAGACATTGTGTATCCAACAGTATTGCCCTGTGAGTCAGTGTCATGCAACGTGTGAGTCAGTGTCACGCAATGCGTGAATCACTGTGGTTCACTCTCTCTCAGCAAGGGGCCTCAGCAGTTATCCGTCTTCACCCGGCCAATGGAAACTTGTTCTTGACAGTCATATGACCTCACCCAGCCAAGCGTGTCATCAGGACACCAGCACAGCTTGACTTAGCCAATTGGCTCCATCGCTGTGAAGGCGACATTTCATTTCAATGTGACATTTTAAGGCCATGTGTGACATGTTTTAGAGACTGGGTTGGGTAGGTTACTTTCTAAATGTAATCTGTTAATTACGAGTTACCTGTCAAATTGTTATCAGTAATGTAACTTTAGGATTACCCAAACTCAGTAATGTAAATTGATGACTTTCCCTATAAGAGGTATTAGAAGAAGACAAAAGGGATCCATCAAATGCATTTGGTGTGTCATCATAGTGGTCTCTGACTTGTGGTTAGACTCGCTCAGGTGGAAAAAGTCAGCCTTTTTTCAATGCTGACTTGAACGTCATTGAGAACAGAAATGTGTCAATATATTATTTCGCGAACATCCTTTCTGAATTGAAAAGTAATTCAATAAGGAATCATCTAGTTTTTCAAAAGTATCTCTAATCTGATTACAATATTTGTGCTGGTAATGTAACTGGGTACTGTTTTTTTTTAGGTTTTTTTGTAATCCGATTGCATGTAATCAGTTACTCCCCAACCCTGTTTAGAGATTAAATAACTAGTCGGTCAGATCAAACATAAGTCTTCTGCCCATGTGAGACTGGATGCGAGGAGACAGACTAGCACAAATGGAGGGTTGCAACTATCGTTGAAATACCATAGTTGTTCTAGCACACGGTCCTGTGCTCTGTGTGTAATGCTATTATATTGTAGCAGTAGTGGTGGTATTGAGGAAGTTGTCTGACTTTGTCCATCCTCAACAGGTACACATCTGCACAGCTGGACTCATAGTGACCCCTCCCCCCAGCAGTCCTGTTACTACGGCAACTGTCTTCACGTTTCCCCCAGAGACGAGCTACACATCCATCCCTGTGGTAGGTGGAGTTCTCTCTTCAACTGAAACTACACTACGGGGCCTCTAATACTGGCTTTAAAATATTTTTAATTGGCCCATGGCACTTCACTTACATCAGATTCCTCTTAAAACGGAACCTGCATACAGTAGCTTATGTAGCTTATGGGCGTCTGCTGCCATGGCTGTGCCGTGTTCAGCGGAGTGTGGGGAAGGGTGTGTGGCTGTGTTGCTATGTGGTACTGCTGAGAATGTATACATAAAGGTTGAGCTCTCCGCTTCAATGGAGAACTCTACATGATGTTTCTGTACAGATGATTTCTCTGGCCTGCAGGCAATCTAATTATCTCCGCTCTAGTGTCGGTAACACACACACACACACACACACACACGTAGGCCCTTCTGAGTGCTGTGCCACTCCCTCCCCCATTGCTCCATAGTAGTTATGTCTGTCTGCTCCTCAGGCCTGTTAATGTCAAGTTGAGACACATTTATCTTGTTCCTTGTTTATTTCTCTGCAGATACAGTGCCGTCAAAGTATTCATACCCCTTGACTTATTCCACATTTTGTTCAGCCTGAAATCCATTTTTGTTTCTGTTTCACCTATCTACACGCAATACCCCATAATGACGGTGAAAACATGTTTTTCGAAATGTTTGAAAATGTATTGAAAATGAAATATCTCATTTCCATAAGGATTCACACATGAGTCAATGCTTTATCACCTTTGGTGGCGATTGCAGCTTTGAGTCATCTTGGGTATTTCTGTTTCATCTTTGAGTCATCTTGGGTATGTCTGTTTCAGCTTTGAGTCATCTTGGGTATGTCTGTTTCAGCTTGCACATCTGGATTTGGGGATTTTCTTCCTTGCAGATTTTCTCAAGCTTTGTTAAGTTAGATGGGAAGTGGCTGTGAACCGCAATCTTCAAGTCTTTCCACAGATTTTCATTGCGATTCAAGTCTGGGCTTTGGCTTTGCAACTCAAGGACTTTCACATTCTTGTTCTGAAGCCATTCCAGCGTTGCTTTGGTTTATGCTTAGGGTCATTGTCCTGTCGGAACGTAAATCTTCACCCCCAGTCTGTTTGCACTGTGAAGCAGGTTCTCATCAAGATTTTGCCTGTATATAAGCTCCATTCATTGTTCCCTCTATCCTTACCAGTCTCCCAGTCCCAGTTGCTGAAAAGAATCCCCATGGCATGATGCTGCCACCACCATACTTCACGGTAGTGGTGGTGTTAGACGGGTGATGAGCTGTGCCTGGCTTTCTCCAGACATAGCGCTTTGCATTCAGGCCAAATATCTTTACAAAATTATCATCGGAAGACAGTCTTTCACGTGCCTTTTTTGCAAACTCCAGGCGTGCTGTAATGTGCCTTTTTCTCGGGAGTGGCTTCCGTCTGGCCACTCCCATAAAGCCCAGATTGGTGTAGTGCTGTAGAGACTGTTGTCCTTCTGGCAGGTTCTTCCATCTCAGCCAAGGAACTCTGTAGTTCTGTCAGTGGCCATTGGGTTCTTGGTCACCTCCCTGAACAAGGTCCTTCTTGCCCGGTTGCTCAGTTTGGTTTTGACGTCTGGGTACTTACATATTTTTATCATTTCCCAGTGATGGAAACCATGGTGCGCTTGGAAACTTTCAACACTCTAGAAATGGTTAAACCCTTCTCCAGATGTAAGCCTCATCACAATTCTATCTCAGAGATCTACAGACTTCATGGTGTAGTGTCTGCTCTGACATGCACTGTCAACTGTGGGACCTTGTAGACCGGTGTGTTTCTTTCTAAATCATGTCCAAACTGAATTGGCCACAGGTGGAATCCAATCAAATTGTAACGACAACAAGGGTGATCAAAGGAAATTGGATGCACCTGAGCTCAATTTGGAGTGTCATAACAAAGGGGTCTGAATAATTATGTAAATTAGATGGTTCTGTGTTTCATTTTAAATAACTGAGCTAAAATGTCTAAACGTGTTTTCATTTTTGTCATTATGGGATATTGTGTGTAGATGGGTGAGAAAATCCATTTGGAATTCAGGCTGTAACAAGAAAATGGGTATAACTACTTTCTGAAGTCACTGTACATGGATAGTTACACATGTTTAGAAGAAACCCACCTCTTTCTCAGTACACCAATGTGTCTGTGTATGATTGTGTAATAGTTGTTTAGGTCTGGTTTCTGTCCCGTTAGAGGCAGAACAAGTAGAGCCCAGTGGAATCTGCTCACTGCGGGCCTGTGGGCTGAACTATATAATGTTTAAAGAAATGTTTTTACTTTCATATGGTCCTCATTAAACACAGCAATGGATTCACCAGGCCCCAGTGTCATTTCTATAGCAACAAACAAGCAAACAAGCATGCTGGAGATTCCTTCTCAGATCTCAGGGGAAGTTGGGGACAAGACCAAACCTCTGTGTCAAGTGATACTCTCCCTCATTGAACAGAGTAAATGATATCCCTCTTTCACTGACCAGTTTCTCTCATTATGTAACACCTAGGTTAAAAGGCCAGGGGTGGGCCTCCCGAGTGGCGCAGTGATCTAAGGCACTGCATCGCAGTGCTAGAGGCGTCACTACAGACCCGGGTACAATCCCAGGCTGTGTCACAACCGGCTGTGATCGGGAGACCCATAGGGCAGCGCACAATTGTCCCAGCGTCATCCGGGTTAGCGGAGGGTTTGGCCGGGGGTGCTTTACTTGGCTCATTGTGCTCTAGCGACTCCTTGTGGCGGGCCAGGCACCTGCAGGCTGACCTCTGTTGTCAGTGGAACGGTGTTTTCTCTGACACATTGGTGCGGCTGGCTTCCAGGTGACGGGGGGTGCTGCTAAGAAGCGCAGTTTGGCGGGTCATGTTTCAGAGGACTCAAGACCCCCCCCCCCAAGAGCTATAACAGTAATATAACACTGTCATGTTGCGCTAAAGGCAGTGAATTGTTTATTTGTGGTTCCGGTCTTTCTTTCGGCTCCAAACAAAGATGTTTTTGTATGTGAGAGATTTGATTCAAGCTCACTGTAAACTGTTCTAATATGCTGTCTAATCTCTTTCAGACTGTCGTTGTTGATGTTTGTTGTTTTTCATTGACAGGATGCTCGCCCTCCTCCCCCGCCGCCTCCACCACAATCCTCAGCGGTGGGAGCAGCCTCCTCGTTGGCTGCCAGTCAGAGACCCTCCCCTAGCACTAGCGAACAGAGTGGGCGGCAAAGACCCACAGTGTGAGTACACACACACACAGATGCATGTAACACTCTTCCACGTATAAAGTACAAGCACGCTAATCCCGAGAGAACATGCAGTGAAACAGCAGGTTCCACACATGGCTAGGGCATGGGTCCTTCTGGGTGGGTTCTGGGAGTTCTCCAAGCCTCTGAATGACCCCTAAGCTGTCAGTGTGGAGCACCAGAGGTTGACCCAGAGTTCCGTTGACGGATGAAAGGGCAACACCTGTGGGGGACAGTCTCATGGGTCCTGTCTGTCACCTTTGACCCCTGGCCCCTCACATCATTACTCCTCTGAGACTCCAGACACCTGATTGGAATTAAATACGGCCCACCACCCCAAAGCGTGTATCTGTCCGTGTGTCTACATTTTTCTTTATTTCCCCTCCCCTGACACCAGTGAAAGTGTCTATGCTGTTTTTTAGCAGTGGTTCTTTAAAGCCTCTGAGGTTCCTGGAGACATGCCTTTCCCACTCCCTTTACAGCACCTCCGTGGTGCCCTGACCCACATAGCTGTGTCATTCAGAACGTAACCATAGCTTCACTATACTACTGTAGAGGAATGCTGTCTCTTAATGTACTGTAGGAAGATCAGTCCAGAAGGGACTGTCCACCTCTGTCTTCCAGTAAGGGTTTCAGAGAGCGAGAGAGGAGATGTTGACGAACATTCTTTAGACTGTGGTAGGGGGGTAAATTTAGCTCATGTGACAGACTAAATGTTCGAAACACACAACACGTCTTCGTTTGACTCATTTCCTCCTGAGGGTAATTGGACAGTCCCCGTGTGTGTCCATATATGTGTTTGATGTTCCCCGTCTCTCTCGCCTCCTTCTCCAGCTACGTGGCCCTGTTTCCCTACACCCCCCGTAAGGATGATGAGTTGGAGCTGAGGAAGGGAGAGATGTTCCTGGTGCTGGAGCGCTGTCAAGATGGATGGTTCAAAGGCACCTCCATGCACACTGGCAAGATAGGAGTGTTTCCTGGCAATTACATGAGCCCCGTCAGCAGGTCTGACGCAGACATTACACACCCACACACACACACACACTGATTATCTCTGTATATGCAGCGTTCCTAAGGCTCCCCTGCCCTAACCCTTCCTCCCTGTCCTCTGCTTGTCCCATTAGGACGGTGTCCGGCAGCACCCAACCCAAAGCGCCCCTTGCTCTGTGCACCCAGGCTGGGCGAGGGGTCACCATCGTCAGCCCCTCCTCCACTCCTCTGGGGGCCATTGTTCCAGGGCCTGACTTCAACAAGGCCCTCCCCATCTGCCCGGGCCCCGCCCTCTCCAGCCCTTTACCCGCGGGCATGGTGACTGCTGCTCACGTGACAACGGGACAGGCCAAGGTGCTCATGCACATGACGTCCCAGATGACTGTAAACCAGGCACGCAATGCTGTCAGGACAGGTAGGGTCCCCTGGGGGAAGAGGAAGGGTGCAAGCATACATTCTATGTAGCCAGTGTAGGATAGTGTATGTAATTGTGAATTTATGATGAAAGGGGCATATGGTTCTGTGTGTATGGTCTAACCACGTGCCTCTCCTCTGCCCCCAGCTGCATGCCACAGTCAGGACCGGCCCACGGCTGCTGTGACGCCCATCCAGTCACAGACATCTGTAGCCTACCTGGCAGTGTGCCAATCCCAGACCTGTTCCTCCTCCTCCAACCCTGCCCAGGGCTGTGTCCGCGCTGGGGTGGCACTGGGATGTGCTGCTGCCTCCCTCACCCCGCCAAACGTCAGCGCCGCGTCCCTAGATGGCGATGCCCTGCGACAAGTGGCAGTCCTCACCATGCCTGTCGCCCCTGGCAACGGCAACTCCATGTCAGCTAACTCCTCCCTCGCCTGTCGGCTGGACAAGGATGGCAAGGTGGGCACTCGTGATAGCACCCGAGTTGGGATGTGCATCGATCCCTTTCCAAACGATTCTATACGTATCTAGATACTTGGGGTCCGATACCATACAGGAACGATACGTTTTAGTTTGAAACGATGCAATTCGGTTTGATGCATGAACACATTTTCCATTCTAAATTAAAATCTGCTGATGGAGCTCATATATATATATATAGCACAACTTTAGATTTCACCCCTATCTCATAATAAACATTAAGAACACCTGCACTTTCCATGGCAGACTGACCAGGTGAAAGCTGTGATCTCTTATTGATGTCACTTGTTGAATCCACTTAAATCAATGTAGATGAAGGGGAGGAGACAAGTTAATTGAAGAAGGATTTTGAAGCCTTGAGACAATTGAGACATGGATTTTTGTATGCGTGTCATTCGGAGGGATTGATGGGCAAGACAAAAGATTTAAGTGCCTTTGAACGAGGTTTAGTAGTAGGTGCCGGAGCACCGGTTTGTGTCAAGAACTACAATGTTGTTGGGTTTTTTACACAACAGTTTCATGTGTGTATCAAGAGAATGGTCCACCAGCCAACTTAACACAACTGTGGGAAGCATTGGAGTCAACATGGCCAGCATCCCTGTAGAACACTTTCGAATACAGCTGTCCCCATTTAGTCGACTTGTTTGATCGATAATATTGCGCCAGCCATTTTACAAACATTTGAATGCAGAAGGTGACGTGCAGATGTGCCAGATCAGGAATAGGCCTACCTATTGGTCAGCACGCGAAGCTGCGCACGGTTTGGGCTCCCGCGAACCGATGCACTCCATATCTTAAACATTTGAACTGGGGACCGATGCACATCAGTGAATCGTTACATCCCCACAACTTTGCCATCAAGCATTGCTATCTGCAATGGTAGCATATCTCTCACGTTTATATATAGTGTCAAGAAAAGGTGTGTGAACCCTTTGGAATTACCTGGATTTCGGCATAAATTGGTCATCTAAGTCACAACAGATAAACATAGTGTTCTTACAATAATTTGTGTGTTATTAGTTAGTTTATCTTGTATATATTGAATACATCATTTAAACATTCCATTCACAGTGTAGGTTGGAAAAAGAATGGCTAATGACTTCTCCAAAAACTAATTGGAGTCAGCTAACCTGGAGCCCAATCAATGAGACGAGATTGGAGATGTTGGTTAGAGCTGCCTTACCCTATAAAAAACACTCACCATAAGCGTTGCCTGATGTGAAACATGCCTCGAACAAAAGAGATCTCAGAAAACCCTAAATTAAGAGTTGTTGACTTGCATAAAGCTGGAAAGGGTTAAAAAAGTATCTCTGACAGCCGTAATGTTGATCAGTCCACGGTAGGACAACCTGTCCTATAAATGGAGAAAGTTCACCACTGTTGCTACTCCCTAGGAGTGGCCGTCCTGCAAAGATGACTGCAAGGGCACAGTGCAGAATTCTCAATGAGGTTAAGAAGAATCCTAGAGTATCAGCTAAAGACTTACAGAAATCTCTGGAACATGCTAACATCTCTGTTGACAAGTCTACGATACGTAAAACACTAATCAAGAATGGTGTTCATGGGAGGACACCACAGAAGGAAGCCACTGCTGTCCAAAAAAAAACATTGCTGCACTTCTGAAGTTTGCAAAAGTGCACTTGGATGTTCCACAGCGCTACTGGCAAAATATTCTGTGGACAGATGAAACTACAGTTGAGTTGTTTTTCAAGGAACACATATCACTATGTGTGGAGAGAAAAAATGCACAGCACACCAACATCAAAACCTCATCCGAACTGTAAAGTATGTTGAAGGGAGCATCATGGTTTGGGGCTGCGTTGGAGCCTGGACAGCTTGCTATCATCGACGGGAAAATTAATTCCCAAGTTTATCAAGACATTTTTCAGGAGAAGTTTAGTCTGTCTGTCCGCCATTTGAAGCTCAACAGAAGTTGGGTGATGCAACAGGACAACAACCCATAACACCAAAGTAAATCAACAACAGAATGACTTCAACAGAAGACAATACGCCTTCTGGAGTGGCCCATTTAGAGTCCTGACCTCAACCCGATTTGAGATGCCGTGGCATGACCTCGGGAGCAGTTCACACCAAAGAGGAATGGTCCAAAAATCCTCCTGACTGTTGTGCAGGTCTGATTCGCAACTACAGAAAACGTTTGGTTGAGGTTATTGCTGCCAAAAGAGGGTCAACCGGTTATTAAATCCAGGGGTTCATACTTTTCCACCCTGCTCTGTGAATGTTTACACAGTGTGTTCAATAAAGACATGAAAACATATAGATGTTTGTGTTATTAGTTTAAGCAGATTGTTTGTCTTGTTGTGACCTAGATGAAGATCAAATTTTATGACCAATTTATGCAGAAATCTAGGTATTTCCAAAGGGTTCATATACTTTTTCTTGCCACTGTAGCTACTTCTATCATGCCGAGCATATTTGGCTGATGTGAAACACGGCTACAGTGGATTGGTGAAATAGTTCACATTTGCCCGGAGTTTCTGGTGCCCTTGTTTTGAATACCAGGCGCTCAGTATTTTGTTGTTGAACACAGGAGTCATTCCAGTTTATCTTTAGAAACAAATTCTCACACAGAGCTCTGTCTGTTTCACGGGTGGGCCCTGGGAATTGAGTTAGAGAGTGAGAGAAACTCTGCTGGCTGTAGCCCTGGAGCTCTGGCCCTAATGACCATGACAATGGATTATGTTTATGCAGATTTGACTGTCCACACAGTGAGTTCCTGTAAGACAGTCTATATGCAGCTTACACCATTATCAGACAAGTGCATGGTAGTAGCACCGTGAATTGAAATGTTTCTCTCTGTTTCGTTCTTTTGTTCTGCAGAGGGAAAAGAAAGGTATTCTGAAGCTGTTGTCGTCTAACAAGAAGAAGTCTCGCCCCTCTCCCCCCTCATCCCCCACCCTGGAGGCAGAGCAGGCTGCTACGGGGGATGTCTTCCAGGGGGCCATGGGCCCCGACATTACCCCTTCTCCCTCCTCTGCTGGCGTTGTCGTGGGTAACCATGGCCGTGCTGTCCCCTGCCCTGTGGAGCCTGAGTCTACTGCCGCCTCTTCATCCTCCTGTTCCTCAGCCCCGGAGTTAACGCACCGTAAGAGTAGCCCCCTGGACGGATGTGCCCCCATCGCCCCGCCACCTCGCCAGGCATGCTCCTCCCTCACCTCCCAGCAGCACGACGCTCGGCCAATCCTATGCGAGAGGTACAGCATTTCTTATATTGTAGAACAGTGACATTGTTAAAGGTCTGTCTGATGTTGTGATTCTGCTGGAATTGTGGTGTGTGTGTGGCGTCTCTGATCTCCTGTGCTTCTGCAAAGTGTCAGTACAGTATCCCCTCTGATCCCCCCCCCTTCTCAGGTACAGAGTGGTGGTGTCCTACCCCCCTCAGAGTGATGCAGAGCTGGAGCTCAAAGAGGGAGACATAGTGTTTGTCCACAGGAAGAGGGAGGACGGCTGGTTCAAAGGAACACTCCAGAGGAACGGCAGGACCGGACTGTTCCCTGGCAGCTTCGTAGACGGCATCTGACTCACACTTGACCACAGTAGACTGACCGTGACCTGACCATACCATGAACTGACCATCAATGGAACCACATCTGACTTTGTTGTTGCCTTGTTTTGGGATCAAGCTGCGAGCCAACCAGCTGAAGTTGCTAGGGACAGGATGAGATGGGTACATACACAACATTTAAAGTGGTCCTCAAAGTACAGAGGAGAAGAATGATGAAATAATTTAAACTGAGCTGCAGAGGAAGAGGAGCTAGCTGTCAGTTGGAAGCACACTACTCCTGTTGATTTCCTTTTTGTCAGTTATTTATATCTGTAACAATTCAAAACGTTAAATGTGTGCCTTGTACTGTTCCTCACTTTAGTGTATATAAAGAAACAAAGACCAGAGAGTCAGAACTAATAATATGAACTGTTAATAGATGGAAATATGACAAGTTGAAACGTGTTTTTGCGGGGGGGGGGGGGGGGGTGTTCAGTAAAAGATGTGCTTGACCTTTCGAGGTTTAGGGGTTGTAGTCAGCGCCTGTCTTATGACATGTTTCCTACATCACTTTGTGCTCGTCTCTCATTGGCTGCCGTGCTGCATGTTAATATTGCATGGTGTCTCCACTGATTGGCTGTTTGAGCGCAAACGTAAAGAATACAGCAGATGGGAGGAGAATCAGTGATGTTATCATCAGCACATGCAGTGAAGCAAGAAAAGGTGTAGAGGTGGGCCCAATTCCAATCTGATCCCTTGAACATATTATTCTATTGACAGGAAGGTATCAGCTGGATGTCATTAGCTCCATACCCTCTGGTTGGGTAGTTGGAGTTTCTGACATGTCAAACGAATAGATAGGTGTTTGCAATCCAATTTGGCCCAGAACCTCTCTCCAAAAATGGAATTTGCACAACCTCCTCCTGTATCCCTTGGACCTTTTGGTGTTCCAAATGGCTTCTCCTTGGGCTCCAGGACCCCTTATTGGAGAGAGGGAGAGTCATCTTGGTGGAATTATTATACCGTTGATGATCTGATGCCTGGTGAGGTTTTCCAAACATTTCCATAACGTTAAGAAAGCCAGCGTCTGCTGTTGATTTACATTATTATTATTATGGATTTTGATTTGGTCTTGCCTTTTTTGACATGTTAACTAAACACACTCCATAGATGTTGCAATCAAGTGTTACTTACTGTATATGGTTCTGTGTGTACTTAATGAACATTGTAGCTGTTCCCCCCACTCCTCTAATAGTAGACCAACCTCATCGGACATACTGCAACTCAAGATCTCAAGTGAACGACGGACACAATCGCGTACAACACAGGAACCATATCATGTGACTCTGATAGTTCCGTCTTAATAATACATGGATATCTCTATCCACTTGGATCTATACGACGCCAGATGCTCTGGACAGCGCCTCCTACAGCATGGAGATGCAGCAAGACATCTGACAGCCCTGCTCTATGTATGACCTTCACGGGCTCTCAACCCTCATTTCAAAGATGAATTCATTCCTAACGTGTCGTCAATACAAGACAAATCACTGCCTACTTATAAAGCAGATTGTTTTCCTAATGTAACCATATCACTGATATCACTCCCGCAATACAATCTAGTGTTTCTCCTTGAAGTTGCGAGTAGTTTTTTAAATTTCATTTTTTTATAAATACGATCAATGACTTGGACAACATTGATTCTTGGTTTTGTCGGGTTTAACTGTACAGTGCGTCTATATAATGTGTGTGATAATAGGTGTTCTATTGACTTGAATATGATTTGTGTGTGGCTGGTTTGAGTTTTGGTGGCCGTTTTTCTTTTGTTTTCTGTTTGTTTCAAAGCACAAAAAAAGAGAGCGAGGTGTGACTTGATTCGGTTTGGAGGGTGTGAAACCCCAGAGCCCTGGGTCCTACTTTATTCTCAGCCTCTTTTGATTTCAAAATAATCCAGTCCCACTCCACACTCTCCACCTCATCCTCCTCCATAGGCCTTCAGTCATTGTAATGAGATTGACAGCACTGCTAGTAAGAAACACCAGGCACCACACGATGAGCCATTGATTTGATCCAATCTCCTATTTTTTGGCAGTGTAGAAAAGTCTAAATTGGATTATATTAGTCAATGATAGACAGTAAGTGGCTGTTCTATTGTTAGTGGGCTCCCTTCACTATAGCACACCAGGCAGACACCAAGAGGACAGTGTCCTTGGTTTTCCTCCTGCTGCAGCCTCTTCTATCAGATGCTATGGTGCAATATCAACAGCTGAGGCCACTGTGTCTAAATGACAGGTTGGACCTGTAGGCATTAATCCACCGCAACAAGAGATTTGCTCTTAGTTTGCTCCTAGAAACTGGGTATCAACAAGCATAAGGAGGTTGGAAGGCATTTTGGATATTTCATGTCAGACCTGAGGGGAATATTTTCCAAAGCATGTTTAAGTGGGTGTCATACAGTAGCTGGGACCACTATGTGTGACTGCTGGATATGTTGTAGTTTTGTTGTTTTGAAATAACATTTGAGTTGGGAGTAAAGGCTCTATAAAGTGGTACGAAACACTGTTCAGACCTGTTTGCTTCTCAATTTGCCTATGTAGACTGAACCTAATGTTCCACTGCTGTCTTGGCATTCACCATCTCCACCTCACCTCTAATGCTGAACTGGGTTTTGCATTTGGAGTGCTTTCTGTTACTGATTAGCCTTGTTTCATACATTACACACACTTAACTACTGTACCATCAGTATATACAGATGTAGGATCGTAATTTGAGCCGGTTTGCTACAGCATGAGGATGGTCCTGCAGCAACACGAATTATGTGGATAACAATTAGTGGATATTTTTGTAGGGGCTGATACATTTTTTTGTAATTGGACATTTCAAACCTGAAATACTGCAAGTTTTACATTTCCTGCATTGCAGAAAAGTTCTCCTGCAACAAAGTGATCAAATTAAGATCTTCCATATGTACCATAGTCAGTTTAGTCATATTGATTTTCACATAGTTTAATGATCAAATAATGACATTCTCTGACTCGAGAACAACCGAAGCAGTTCGGTGTTCCTGTGAACATGTTTTCACTGTAATCTCATGCCTTGTTGGAACACAAGGTAGCACTAAAGTCTGCTTTATTCAACTAAACAGATTCTCCTCATGCCAAGGTGACTTGCTTGATTTTTATGTTTTTTTTGGCGGGGTTGTTATAATTAGTTTTATATAGTTAGTCTGATCATGGTGAAATTGGCATCCATTCAAAACAAAACATTAAGTATGAGGGAATAGCACATTTTGTAAAAAAATAACTAGAACAATAAAAGCTAATGGTTTCCATGTTTGTCAGTCTTAATTTGTGTGTGTGTCTCTCATTGCGTTTAGCTGGTCTCTTCCTGCCAGTGTAGAGGTGTCTGAAAGCATTACCACAGACATGAGGGACTGAAGACACGACAGCAAAGTCACCTCTCGTCTCTATTCTCATCCCTCTGCAAGATCTGCTTAAGATTGTGCGTATGCATTGAAGCAATCCTCTCTGTATGAGCTATGTTACAATCCCCACCAAGTGGGTTTACCTTATTGGCGCAATGCGTAGGGTGTTTCCCTTTTACACAAGGGTTCGCTTCCCGCTCCTTCCATTCACTACATTGGTGTCAGAAGTGGGATGGTGACCATGGGGCCATTGGAACACACAGACCGGGACTTGTGAGGGGGGCTGAGATTAGTCAAAGCACAGGGATGTGCCTTCCTGTTCAGAGGGGCAGTGTAGCGGTCCTCGCTATATGAGCCATGTTTCAATTCCCACCAAGTGGGTTAACCCTATTGGAGCGATAGGTAGGGTCCCACTTCTGCCTTTCACGTCAGCAACCCAGGCTACACAGTTAATATAGGGCTATACACAGACAGACCAATTGGCAGTTTGCAAAATGCCAATTGGTCTGTGTCTGTATAGCCCTATATTAACTGTGTGTACATAACATGGAGATCGTTTCAATGTTCTTGTATATTTGTTTAAAAAATTTGAAAAAGCTGTTTTCGCTTTGTCATGGGGTGTTGTGTGTAGATGAGGGGAAAAATTAATTGAATCCATTTTAGACTAGGGCTGTAACAAAATGTGGGAAAAGTCAAGGGGTCTGAATACTTTCCAATTGTACTATATACCCTAACATCACTTTGTCAGGCAGACTCAACATTAAACTCAATAACAGAAAATTACTTCTGTTTCACTACTCCACCTTGTCTGCGTCTCACCAAACGATGAGCATCACAAACAGAGAACCTTCCCCTTCGGTTGGTCAACTTTCATATATCCTGCTACCTCAGTAATCACTCCCTTCAATGGAGCCCTTTTCTTGAGAGCTAAATATCTCTTGTCCCCATTTGTTTTAACTTGGAGCGGCTGCTCCCTCTGACCAGCAGAAATAAAAACAATTATCACAAGACCACTTCTGGTTACCTTCACCGATTCCGCAGCACCCTACTCTGTTTTCACCCACCCTAAAACCACAAATGGATCAGCCGAAAGGCAAAGGTCCACTCCTACCGTCACTCCTCTTTATCCTGACCCTCAGTGCAAGCCTCGGGCTCAGAGAACTTCACCACACTTCCGTCTGATGCTTTGCCCTCGCTCACTTCCATTTCTCCTCCTGTCTTCAATACGGTGTAATGCTCACTCTGCTTCAACTTTCTACCATTCTTTAACAAACCATCTCCCTTTTTTCCACCATTTTAACCGATTCAAGCTCACCCTCTTCCCCTCTCTTCGATCTCCTCTACCTCTTTTTCCCTCCATTCCTCCTCCGTATTCCAAATATACGTCTTATGATAATACTGAACTTTTCCTGACATCTTATTCTTGCCCTCTCAAGGGATGCAATTTCCCCCTGGGATAATCCTTTCTCCTCGAGCACTCTGGATGTGTACTGTGATTCTGAAAACTTCAATGTTGCCTTCAGCTGAACTTGCAAACAGCCCCGTTCTTCTGTAGCAGCGACGCTAACTGGGAAGGAACATTTGTGGGTGTGGTCGAGGGGAATTTCTTATTACTTGAATATGGACTCAGACTTTCTGATAGGATTGAAAGAAAAGCAGCGCAGCTCTCGGATCAGCTTTCTCAATTCAAATTTTACCTTAACATTATAATTATTTCACAATTTTGACGGAGGAAGTACCACCTATGGCTGCAAATACGCTATTGAGGCGGCTTATTGGCCTATTCTTACCAAAAAAAGAATGCACTAAATCAAAGATTGGGGCACATCATTGCGAACATGTCACACATCATGAAACGCGTTGAGTCAAAAATTACAGATAGTAGTCTAGTCACAAAATAGAACGCAATTTATTGAACATGAACTTGTTTTCAATATGTTTGAAATAGCCTATATAGCTAGGCCCATGTATGCCTATGTATATTTTAATGCAGTCGTCTCAGTGTTCATTTGAAGCCTCATTTCATCCATCACTTGTTTGTAACGATTGCAAATACTTTGGCAGCTTTGTATTTCTAGTCAACTTCGTTCTGAAGTTATTCGCAGTCACATTCAGACAGCATAAACATCTTGATTCTATGTTTAGCTGAGATCTTTTTTTGAAGATCCACGTTACTAACGAAAGCTCTGGGAACACAGCTTTTGGCTACTAAAGATGCATCGCAAGAAGGTTCTAATGATGATCTTAACGCTATGAAGGATCTGGGAAACGAGATCTTAGTCACAATACAAAGCCAGGTGTTCACTTTAACTGAGGTCAAACACAAAGCCCCAACAGCCAAACACTGCATATAGAGTCTATATAACAATGCATGGCTTAAAGCTCCTTGCCGTGGCTGTTCCCAGAGGGAAATAAACTCCCCAGTGCTGCTCTGTGAGGTAGGTGAGGCATGCAGTAGCCTCCGCTCCTGTATTTTTGTGTGTGATGATGCTGAGCTGGAAAATGTTGAAAAGAGCTGAAAGGGGCTCTGTGAGGTCACTGGTGCACTGACACTTCCTCTAGATGATAGGTTGCCATGGAGATTGGTTATTCCAATTTGTGCGCATGACTCTGGTGGAAAGAGATGGTTAGGTGGCTCGATGGGGGGTACAAAGACAAACAGTTGGATATTGAGATAAAGAGAACGTGTGTTTTTCCATTGCTTTTAATCTGCCTTGGCTCAATTGGCTGCTCTTTTCCCTCCCTCTCTCCTGCCTCTCCTATATCAAGGTGTTTTGGTACCTCCCTTATGTACTACGGTTTTTTGCATGCTAGACTTTTACTATAACACAGGTCAACATACTGCCCTAACAAAGGCAAAGGCAGGTAGCCTAGTGGTTAGAGCGTTGTACTAGTAACTGTAAAGGTTGTAAGATCGAATCCCTGAGCTGACAAGGTAAAAATCTGTTCTGCCCCTGAGCAAGGCATTTAGCCTAGGAACACTGGGTTGTCATTGAAAATAAGAATGTGTTCATAACTGACTTGCCTAGTTAGACAACTAAAAAACCCAGTTACTACCCTTTTAGTCAAAATTGAGCCAAGACTGAAATCAGACTTTGCAGTATCTGTTTAGTCTTGTGACATAGTGTCCCGATACAGTGATGTTCCGTTTCAGAGAAAATGTCGTTTGAAATTTGCAATAACTACAAAATCCAATAAAAACCAAGGCAACCAGCAGTAACTGAAGTTACTGCACTTTGGCTTTGTTCCACTGTGTTTTGACTGCAGTTACCTGCTCTGCCATTACAGAGGCAAAGAGCAGTAACTTTGCAAACAGTAAAACCGAGAAAAATGGCTTTAAAGTTTATTTGCTGTTCAGCCAAATATGTTGTAGGTAGATCAGTTATAATGCACTGATATATTGTCTCATTATGATGTAATTTCTTATGCATATCAAGCATGACCTCTGATTTGACCTATGACCCCTAAGTCAAGTAAAGTTTGATACACTTTTAAGTTGAAGATACTGCACAAAGTCAAATATTTCAAGTATACACATTCTTTGTGACGAAATAGGCCTTACCTTATGGTGAAAGAAATGTTTCAGGGTTACATGAATACAACATTCAAAAAATGAAAACATAGCTACATCAAACCATCATACAGTTGGAATGTAGTTAGAACTCTCAAACTGTTTCCATCAAACAGAAAAATAACAAGTTTTATAAATACAATTAGATTGTAGATACTGCACTTAAAGTTGTTTATGGTCAAACAAAGGCAGATTTCAGTATCTGCATTTTAGAGGTCATACCCACACTGCCAGAGAGGGTACACGCTACAGCAACACCATTTTCTTTTTTGTGACAAAACAATGTGTAGATCTAGAGTTGAAAATGCAATGGAAACCCATTGAACTTGTATTTTTTTATTCAGAACATGGGGATTTAACAGCAAAAGTCATTTTATGTGCACTGGGTATTTATGCACAGACTTTAATCCACAACAAATCAATTTGATGGAAAAACAACTCTGATGGGAAAATTTGCATATTGTGTTTATGCTGATTTTTGAATATTCACATAAATCTGTGGCCAATTGGAAGGAAACCTAGCTATAGACACCTTAAAGACTCTGGCAATTGCGCTAGTCCAGTATCACTTTGATTATGCCTGCACATCATGGTCCACCAGCAGCCCCAAACATCACTGAGGCGCGCACGCTCCTATTATGCACAACAAGCATTTCAGAGACATAGGACACAGACGCATGGAACTCCAACATAAACCGGGAAATATGAACAAAGGAAACCATACACCTGATCCTATATATAGCAAAGGCACCCGATCCTATAGCTGTACAGCAAATCAGCAATCTGTCCACTAGCTCACCTGACCTGTGTTGATTGACAGTGTGCTCGTCCAATCAGTGTGTGTGTTTCACTAGCCAATCTGTTGAAGTTTTTTTTGCAAGGGCGATGCTGTGGCTACTGTCTCTGGCTGCATGTAGAGTAATCCACGTAGACTCTGTGACACAAAATGAGTGACAAAACATGACAAAACCTGGCCAGATAATTTCAAGTCAATCTCAAGATAAAGTTGAGTTCTCAGTCTTGAGGCTCCAAGTCCAGTCTCAAGTCATCAAATTTGTGATTTGAGTCAACCTCGAGTCTAAGTCGTCACTCAAGTCCACAACTCCGCTACTAGTTAGTACCATTGGATGCAGAAAAAAATAGATGAAGTCTGCTCAAACACACAATATTTAAAAAAGGGTGAGAAGTCCTAATCACACCCGTGTGAACAGTAGAACATTTTTTTGTCTGTATGTCTGTAATGTGTCTGTATCTATGTATTTATGTAAAAAATGGAAATAAGTCTGACTTTATTGTGTAATCCCGGTCATTTAAAAGAATGTTTGTACTGTGTATATATATTTAACAAATGTATTGACAAATTAAATTAATCAATCAATTCAAACTGTGCCGCAACCATTTAATAAATGGAAATAGAGCTATATGGAATCATTTTAAGAAAGCCATACCAAGGATCATTTTGCTATTTGATTTTGAATTTTAAGATCCCTTTAAGTATGAAATATGTAAAAAAAATATCAGGAAACTTTTTTATTTTTTACATGTATGAGACACTCACCCCTTATTTTTGTCACTAAACAGTCTCCACATACAGTGGGGAGAACAAGTATTTGATACACTGCCAATTTTGCAGGTTTTCCTACTTACAAAGCATGTAGAGGTCTGTAATTGTTTATCATAGGTACACTTCAACTGTGAGAGATGGAATCTAAAACAAAAATCCAGAAAATCACATTGTATGATTTTTAAGTCATTCATTTGCATTTTTTTGCATGACATAAGTATTTGATACATAAGAAAAGCAGAACTTAATATTTGGTACAGAAACCTTTGTTTGCAAATACAGAGATAATACATTTTCTGTAGTTCTTGACCAGGTTAGCATACACTACAGGAGGGATTTTGGGCCACTCCTCCATAAAGACCTTCTCCAGATCCTTCAGGTTTCGGGGCTGTCGCTGGGCAATACGGACTTTCAGCTCCCTCCAAAGATTTTCTATTGGGTTCAGGTCTGGAGACTTGCTAGGCCACTCCAGGACCTTGAGATGCTTCTTACGGAGCCACTCCTTAGTTGCCCTGGCTGTGTGTTTCGGGTCGTTGTCATGCTGGAAGACCCAGCCACGACCCATCTTCAATGCTCTTACTGAGGGAAGGAGGTTGTTGGCCAAGATCTCGTGATACATGGCCCCATCCATCCTCCCCTCAATACGGTGCAGTTGTCCTGTCCCCTTTGCAGAAAAGCATCCCCAAAGAATGATGTTTCCACCTCCATGCTTCACGGTTGGGATGGTGTTCTTGGGGTTGTACTCATCCTTCTTCCTCCAAACACGGTGAGTGGAGTTTAGACCAAAAAGCTCTATTTTTGTCTCATCAGACCACATGACCTTCTCATGACCTTCTGGTCATTGGCAAACCTCAGACGGGCCTGGACATGTGCTGGCTTGAGCAGGGGGACCTTGTGTGCGCTGCAGGATTTTAATCCATGACAGCGTAGTGTGTTACTAATGGTTTTCTTTGAGACTGTTGTCCCAGCACTCTTCAGGTCATTGACCACGGCCTGCTGTGTAGTTCTGAGTTGATCCCTCACCTTCCTCATGATCATTGATGACCCACAAGGTGAGATCTTGCATGGAGCCCCAGACCGAGGGTGATTGACCGTCATCTTCAACTTCTTCCATTTTAATGAGCGGAGAACAGGAGGGCTTCTTAAAGAAAACTAACAAGTCTGTGAGAGCCGGAATTCTTACTGGTTGGTAGGTGATCAAATACTTATGTCATGCAATAAAATGCAAATTAATTACTTAAAAATCATACAATGTGATTTTCTGGATTTTTGTTTTAGATTCCGTCTCTCACAGTTGAAGTGTACCTATGATACAAATTACAGACCTCTACATCCATTGTAAGTAGAAAAACCTGCAAAATCGGCAGTGTATCAAATACTTGTTCTCCCCACTGTGTACTTCCAATTATGTTTTCAACTGGTACAACTGAGTCTTGTGAGGCCTGTGTGAATCCTATAACAAAACAACTGACATGTACGTGTTCATGAGAGACTTCAGTCAAATCCCATGATGCTTGTGGGGGTCGTAGAGCAGAACGGAGACACCACAGTGTTTGTGAGTGTCTCCGTTTTTCATAGAGGGGTCATAATAGAAACCAACGTTACAGAATTGGGGGGGGGGGTGCATTTTGATACCTTAATGTTGGACCAGCCCTCCCCCATTACATTGTGGACTGTCCCTAATGGTATCGGGTACTGTAACAGATTAAAGAGGTGTCTGCTTAATCAATAGGCCTTGCTCTGGCATGGCAGGGCCTTCCTACTGGAGAAGGAGGGAGGAAATCATTATCCCTACTACAAATAGTGTGAATTTTGTGTTTGTGTACATGTTGATGAGGAGGTGGAGGGCGCGTCAGTGTGTCAGATACACTATATATTCATGTGTGAGGGAGGAAGTGTAAATATGTGTAAGATGTGACCATGATTGATAAAGTGTTTATGGATTGGTGTCAGACTCTGGAGAATAATCCAGAGTCTGAGATCTGTCACGTGCGCCAAATACCAACAGTGACATTTTTAAGTAAAAAATAGGTATTAGGTGAACAATATTCATGCGAGTGTATGCAAGCAAGAAATAGAGTACATTTATTTGAGTTGGTTGAATAGAAAATGTGTGTGTGTGTGTTGTGAGGAAGAGAGCAGAACGTGTGTCTATGTTGGCAGGCGTCATTAGACCACAGGAGTGTGAAGGAGGAAAATGAGGTCCTGATGTTCAGGATGATGATCTGAATACAAATTAAGCACTGTGACACACACACACACACACACACACACACACACACACACACACACACACACACACACACACACACACACACACACACACACACACACACACACACACACACACACACACACACACACACACACACACACACACGCAAACTGTCTCCTTCCATATAAATCATAATACATTTCAGTCGACACCAAATGTTGCTCAACAGTTTTTCTTGTGAGTGGGGAGATGTGCTTCGTATTTTCTTACAACATCTTCTGTGTTTTTCCATCTGAGGGCATAACTCATAAGACAGGGGTCAAATGTCAGCTTGTGATTTACCCACTCCTCTCCTGGAACCAGGTCTCTGAGGACAGCAAATCAATCCTGAAGAACTTACAAACGATTAAAACCCTCCAGCTGTGTTTGACCATTGTTTTTCCACTGGTGACCAGTAGTTACATTGAGCTGGGCTCCTGGACCTTGGGTCAAAGGGAGAGGCACGCAGAGCCAACATCCAGTATCTTACGGGTCCAAAGCGAAAAGTAGGATAAAAGCATGATAAACCAAAGTTAGGGTTGAAGTTGGGGATAGGGTTCAATAATGTATGTAAACCCTGGATTATTGATGCTATATTTTGGCCAGGCTTTGAGAGAGGCTTTGTAGACACCGGTCGGCCATATTGGCACTTCCCAGAAGAAGCAGTCCTCCGTATGAATGAATGGAATTCTACAGTACTTGAATGAAAGGTTTCAAGGACAAAATTACATGTATTTAAGTTTTTTTTATAAAGTATTTGTTTTATTTTTGTTGTTGTAGTGTGAACAATAATATTAAAACTTCCTAAAACTTCCTAAAAATTATACTTTAAGGATTTAGTTTTTAATAAAAATATGCATTAAGGTGTCTTCATTTACTTCATGATTCCATATGTGTTATTTCATAGCTTTGACGTCTTCACTATTATTCTATAATGTAGAAATAATGAAAACCCTTCAATGAGTAGGTGTTCTAAAACTTTTGACTGGTACTGTATAAAAACATGAATAGATAGCATACGATCATCGATTCAATTTGGCTACCTAGGCCTACAATCAATTTACAACAAATAGCAAAAGAACAATAATCACAAGAATGGCGATAGGTCAAAGTCTACGTCGAGATCAAAGGGAGCAAGGGTCTTTAAATTAAAGATCCAGGCAGCCTCTCATTTTAACAATAAATTGTCGAGGTCACCCCCTCTCCTAGGGAGGGTGATGCGTTCGATGCCGATATGACGTAGGGACGAAATAGTGTGGTTCGCTTCCAAAAAGAGGGCCGCAACTGGTACGTCGAGTTTTTGCACCTAACGCTGGACTAATTGCACTTAGCACTTGCACTATGAAACTGCAATTACCCAGCCTATTTGCTCGTAAATATCCTTTGCTATTTTTTTTATGTGATATGTTTTATGGCTGCTGCAAAACGATTTGCCTCTCTGAGGACATTAAAGTTTTCTGAATCTGAATGTCCATATCCCAGTTCCAACCTTAACCTCAACCACAACCACAACCACAACCCTAACCCTAACCTCAACTACAACCATTGCTCCAGGATCGCTGTTAATAATGGCTGATCCCTGGCTCTGACCCCACTCTCCGGGGTTGTCTCAGGGGGAGAGAGAGTTGCAAAAAACATACATACATACATACATTTGTACATTTGTGAAATATGACAAATGTAAGCACCCACCTAATTATCTTATTTTTCCCAGTTCAAACCTAACTGTAACTCTAACCCTTAACCTAGACTAGGTTGAATCATCACGTCTAAACTGTGGACAGACTGTGATGTGGTATGTCTGTGGGTCCAGCTACCTGTGAATGACAGCCTACCTCAGTGGTCCAGGGCCACTGGCACGAGCTGTGAGATTTAGATGCGTATCTCTTGCTCCCCCATGTGGTCGAAATAATAAACGCACTACAGGAAAAAATGGCGACCTCCGTGTGTGTACGGTGTCAATGATCAACTAACGTTTGCACATGTTATTGTCAAAGGACCCGGATACTCAAACGATACCAATTATATGGAGCGAAATGCCAACTTGGTATCCATCTTAAACGACAGCAGAGTTGCGTGAAAAAGTGAGTTTTGCACCAAAATACCTTCAAATTATCTTGCTAGCATAGCTAGCTAACTTAGCTTTGAAATCAACTAACAGCCACACAGACAGTTGCATGCTCTGTCTAGAATAATTTTACTAGCTAGCTAGTTAGCCGGTCTATCAAATATTTGTTTAACTAAACCATTGTTCTATCGGTGGGTCTATTGCCCAGCCGTGTTGTTGTTTTGACAAGGCCAAGGGTGTATTCATTAGGCCAGTTCTATTGCAAAACGTTTTGCAACAGAACCCGTTTAGTTCCATTCTGTTCTTAAAGGAAGTTGTTACACATGTTTTGTTGTTTTGTCTCTGTACTCCAGCATTTTGGATTGAAAATAATACCGTGACTATGAGATTGAAGTGTAGACTTGTCAACTTTAATGTGAGGGTAATGTGTCATTTTGGAATCACTTTTATTGTAAATAAGAATATAATATGTTTCTAAACACTTCTACATTCATGAGGATGCTACCATGATTACGGATAATCCTGAATGAAATGTGAATAATGAGAAAAATAGTGAGAACGTTAGATGCATAAATATCATACCTCCCCAAAAAATGCTAACCTCAGATGTTATTGAAATGGTGAGAGGATAGCATGTCTTGGGGTATGATATTTGTACGTATAACTTTCTCACTCATCTTCATTCAGGACTATTTGTAATCATGGTAGCATCCTCATGAATGTAGAAGTGTTTAGAAACATATTATATTCTTATTTTCAATAAAAGTGACTCCAAAATGACACATTACCCTCACATTAAAGTTGACAAGTCTACACTTCAATCTCATAGTCACTGTATTATTTTCAATCCAAAATGCTGGAGTACAGAGAGAAAACAGCAAGGACCTTGTGAAGATGCTGGAGGAAACAGGTAGAAAAATCTATATCCACAGTAAAACGAGTCCTATATCGACATAACCTGAAAGGCCCTCATCAAGAAAGAAGCCACTGCTCCAAAACCGCCATTAAAAAAGCCAGACTACGGTTTGCTACTGCACATGGGGACAAAGATCATACTTTTTGGAGAAATATACTCTGGTCTGATGAAACAAAAATAGAACTGTTTGTCCATAATGACCATTGTTATGTTTGGAGGAAAAAGGGGGAGGCTTGCAAGCCGAAGAACCTCATCCCAACCGTGAAGCACGGGGGTGGCAGCATCGTTGTGGGGGTGCTTTGCTGCAGGAGGAACTGGTGCACTTCACAATATAGATGGCATCATGAGGAAGGAACATTATGTGGATATATTGAAGCAACATCTCAAGACATCAGTCAGGAAGTTAAAGCTTGGTCGCAAATGGGTCTTCCAAATGGACAATGACCCCAAGCATATTTCCAACGTTGTGGCAATTAAGGACAACAAAGTCAAGGTATTAGAGTGGCCATCACAAAGCCCTGACCTCGATCCTATAGAACATTTGTGGGCAGAACTGAAAAAGTGTGTGTGAGTAAGGAGGCCTACAAACCTGACTCAATTACACAAACTCTGTCAGGAGGAATGGGTCAAAATTCACCCAACATTGTGGGAAGCTTGTGTTAAGCTACCCGAAACGTTTGACCCAAGTTAAACAATTTAAAGGCAATGCTGCCAAATACTAATTGTGTATGTAAACGTCTGACCCACTGGGGATGTGATGAAAGAAATAAAAGCTGAAATGAATCATTCTCTCTACTATTATTCTGACATTTCACATTCTTAAAATAAAGTGGTAATCTAACGGATCTAAGACAGGGACTTTTTACTAGGATTAAATGTAAGTAATTGTGAAATACTGAGTTTAAATGTATTTGGCTAAGGTGTATGTAAACTTCCGACTTCAGCTGTACGTATTTAGACCCTTTACTCAGTACTTAGTTGAAGCACCTTTGGCAGCGATTACAGCCTTGAGTCTTCTTGGGTATGGCTCTACAAGCTTGGCACACCTGTATTTGGGGAGTTTCTCCCATCCTTCTCAAGCTCTGTCAGGTTGCAAATGTATTAAAAATACAAAACTGAAATGCCTTATTTACATGAGTATTCAGACTCTTTACTATGAGACTCGAAATTGAGCTCAGGTGCATTCTGTTTCTGTTGACCGTCCTTGAGATGTTTCTACAACTTGATTGGAGTCCACCTGTGGTAAATTCAATTGATCTGACATGATTTTGAAATGCACACACCTGTTTATATAAGGTCATGCACAGTTGACAGTGCATGTCAGAGCAAAAATCAAGCCATAAGGTAAAAGGATGTGTCCGTAGAGCTCCGAGACAGGATTGAAGGTCCCCAAGAACAGAGTGGCCTCCATCATTCTTAAATGGAAGAAGTTTGGAACCAACAAGACTCTTCTTAGAGCTGGCCACCCAGCCAAACTGAGGTATCAGAGGAGAAGCGCCTTGAACCCGATGGTTGACCAAGAACCCGATGGTCACACTGACAGAGCTCTAAAGTTCCTCTGGGGAGATGGGAGAACCTTCCAGAAAGACAGCCATCTCTGCAGCACTCCAGCAGTCAAGGCTTTAGTGTAGAGTGGCCAGACGGAAGCCACTCCTCGGTAAAAGGCACATAACAGACTGCTTGGAGTTTGCCAAAAGGCACCTAAAGACTCTCAGACCATGATAAACCAAGATTAAACTCTTTGGCCTGAATGCCAAGGGTCATGTCTAGAGAGAACTTGGCTCCATCCCAACATGGTGGTGGCAGCATCATGCTGTGGGAATGTTTTGCAGCGGCAGGGACTGGGAGACTACTCAGGATGGAGGCAAAGATGAATGGAACAAAGTACAGAGAGATCCTTGATGAAAACCTGCTCAGGACCTAGGACTGTGGCGAAGGTTCACCTTCCAACAGAACAATGTCCTTAAGCACACAGCCACGACAACGCAGGCGTGGATTCTGGACAAGTCTCAATGTCCTTGAGTAGCCTAGCCTGAGCCCGGACTTGAATCCAATCGAACATCTCTAGAGAGACCTGAAAATACTGTAATATCTTATGTTTCACAGAGACTTGGCTGAACGACGACATGGATAATATAGAGCTGGCTGGCTTCTCCATGTTTCGGCAGGACAGAGCAGCTACGTCTGGCAAGACGAGGGACAGGGGTGTGTCTATTTGCCAATAACTGCTGGTGCGCAATGTCTAATATTAATAAGAAGTCTTGAGGTATTGCTCGCCTTAGGTAGAATACCTCATGATAAGCTGTAGACCACACTATCTACCAAGTAGTGTTCTCATTAATATTATTCGTAGCCGTCTATTTACCACCACAAACTTATGTCGGCACTAAGACCGCACTCAACGAGCTGTATAATGCCATAAGCAAACAAGCAAATGCTCATCCAGAAGCGGTGCTCCTAGTGGCCAAAGACTTTAATACAGAACTTAAATCTGTTTTAACTCATTTCTACTTGCATGTCACATGTGCAACCAGAGAACAAAAAACCTCTAGACCACCTTTACTCCACACACCGAGATGCATACAAAGCTCTCCCTTGCCCTCCATTTTGCAAATCTGACCATAATTCTATCCTCCTGATTCCTGCTTACAAACCAAAACTAAAGCAGGAAGTACCAGTGACTCGCTTATTACGGAAGTGGTCAGCTGATGCAGATGCTACGCTACAGGACTGTTTTGCTAGCACAGACTGGAATATGTTCCGGGATTCATCCAATGGAATTGAGGAGTATACCACCTCAGTCACCGGCTTCATCAATAAATGCAGCGACGACGTCATTCCCCACAATGACCGTACGTACAATTCCCAACCAGAAGCCATGGATTACAGGCAACATCCGCACCGAGCTAAAGTCGAGAGCTGCCACTTTCATGGAACGGGACACTAATCTGGACGCTTATAAGAAATCCCGCTATGCCCTCAGACAAACCATCAAACAGGCAAGTGTCAATACAGGACTAGAATTGAATCCTACTTCACCGGCTCTGACGCTCGTCGGATGTGTCAGGGCTTAAAACATATTACAAACTACAGCTGCCCAGTGACGCGAGCCTACCAGACGGGCTAAATGCCTTTTTATGCTCGTTTCGAGGCAAGCAACACTGAAGCATGCATAATCAGCTAACACCAGCTAATCCGGATGACTGTGTGATAACGCTCTCCGTAGCCGATGTGAGCAAGACCTTTAAACAGGTCAACATTCACAAAACTGCGGGGCCAGACAGATTACCAAGACGTGTACTCAAAGCATGCGCAGACCAACTTGCAAGTGTCTTCAGTGACATTTTCAACCTATTCTGTAATACCTACATGTTTCAAACAGACCATCATAGTCCCTGTGCCCAAGAAAGCGAAGGTAACCTGCCTAAATGATTACCGCCCTGTAGCACTCACGTCGGTAGCCATGAAGTGCTTTAAAAGGCTGGTCATGGCTCACATCAACACCATCATGCCAGAAACCCTAGACCCACTCCAATTCGCATACCGCCACAACAGATCCAAAGATGACGCAATCTCAATCACACTCTACACTGCCCTTTCCCACCTGGACAAAAGGAACACCTATGTGAGAATGCTGACTACCGCTCAGCGTAGTGCCCACAAATCTCATCACTAAGCTAAGGACCCTGAGACTCAACATCTCCCTCTGCAACTGGATCCTGGACTTGTTGACGGGCCGCCCCCAGGTGGTAAGGGTAGGCAACAACACATCTGCCATGCTGATCCTCAACGCTGGGGCCCCCCAGGGGTGCGTTGTTATTCCGCTCCTGTACTCCCTGTTCACCCACGACTGCGTGGCCAAGCACGACTTCAACACCATCATTGAGTTTGCTGACGACCTAACAGTGGTAGGCCTGATCACAGACAACAATGAGGTAGCCTGTAGGGAGGAGGTCAGAGACCTGGCATTGTGGTGCCAGGACAACAACCCCTCTCAATGTGAGCAAGACTAAGGAGCTGATAGTGAACTCTTGGAAAGGAGGGCCGAACAGGCCCCCATTAAGTGATCACTGTGCTATTGCCTTTGTGAGAGATGGTAAAATTCCTAAGAAATCTCCACGTGTCATTACAAAAAAAGAAACTGGAGGCGGTTTGATATTCAAGGATTTTTACATGATGTATCTAGCATTGAATGGAATTAATCCCTGATGTTGAACTAGCCTTTTCTTACTTCCACAACGCATTCCAGGATGTATGCAATAGGTATGCCCCTTTAAAAAAAATCAGGATTAAGGGCAGAGAGAACCCTTGGTTTACTAATGAGCTTACAAAAATCATAAGGGAATGAAATGCTATGTGGGCTAAAGCAAGAGGGACTGGTTTGGCAGATGATTGGATGGATTTTAAACGTCTTCGAAATATGGGTGTGACTATGATCCGTAAATTGAAAGCAGACCACTACCTGAAATCTACTTCACATAATTTATATAATCCATCCAAGTTCTGGCAAGTAGTGAAAGGTTTGGTGTGCAAAAAAGATACACAGCTTCCCAAACAATTGTTGGTAGACTCACATATTGTAACTGAGAGAAATTCCACCCTGAAAGCCTTGAATCAACATTTTCTAGATGCAGGGAGTTTATTTGAAAAGGTCAAAGGTACAATTGAGACCCCTATGAATTTACCTGACACCCCTGTGCACTCCTTCACCATGTTCTCCTTTTCATCCTACTCTATTTTAGAAGTGTGTAAAGACCTGAAATACATTAATGGGAAAAAATCCCCTGGCCCTGATAAACTAAACCCCCGCTTCCTACACCTAGCTGCAGACATCATTGCTCCCCCTTAACATGTATTTTTAACCTCACGCTTGATGTTAAGGAAATCCCCAAGTTATGGAAATCTGCTCCTGTACTGCCTCTCCTGAAAGGTGGAGATCCTTCGCTACTTGACAATTATCGACCCATATCAAAATTGTCTGTACTGTCAAAGGTACTGTAGTCCTTTAGTTAGTAGGCAGCTGAAGGCCTACTCCCAAGAAAACAACATCTTAAATGGAATTCAATCAGGTTTTTAGGTCTGACCACAGCACTGTTTCAGCAACGTTGAAGGTTTTAAATGACATTCACTGCGCTCTTGATAAGAAGTTACATTGTGTGTCTGTCTTTATTGATTTGTCGAAGGCTTTTGACACCATGGACCATGCTGTGTTAGTGCAAAGGTTAAAATGTTGTGGAATTACTGGTCATGCTCTAGATTGGTTTATAAGTTACCTATCAAATCGTACATAATGTGTAATGGAGGATGGTTGTAAATCTGAGTCCATAGAGATGTGCTCAGGTGTTCCACAAGGTTCTTTTTTGGACCCACTGCTGTTCATTTTGTATATAAACAACATTGGGGATCTTATTGAAACAGCGGATGTTAATTTTGTATATCAACAACATTGGGGATCTTATTGAAACAGCGGATGTTGTTGATATACAAAATGAACATCCGCTGTTTCAATAAGATCCCCAATGTTGTTGATATACAAAATTAACATCCGCTGTTTCAATAAGATCCCCAATGTTGTTGATATACAAAATGAACATTGGGGATCTTATTGAAACAGCGGATGTTCATTTTGTATATCAACAACATTGGAGATCTTATTGAAACAGCGGATGTTCATTTTGTATATCAACAACATTGGGGTTCTTATTGAAAGAATCTGTATGATTTAAAGCTGGTTCTAAATTCAGTAAAACAAAAGGCATGGTATTTTCGAATGCCAGGCATGTTACTAATCATGTCATTGCTCCATTGGCTGGACATACTATAGAGCAAGTTAAAGTCTACAAATATTTGGTTGTGTGGGTTGATGATAAGCTGAGCTTCACTGTGCATGTAGAGAACTTGATAAGGAAGCTCAAGCTGAGAATAGGTTTTTGTTACCGGCATAAGGCTTGTTTTTTCTTATGAGGGCAGGAAGGAGCTGGTACGATGTACATTACTGGCGGTTTTAGATTTGAATGATGTTATATATATGCAGGCCTCAGCCACTACCCTGAGAGCACTTGATTCAGTGTTTCAGTGTATCATGAAGCCCCCAGGTTCATTACCAATCAGAAATGTCTAACACATCATTGTGATCTCTACAACGCCGTTGGCTGGTTGTCATTGACCTTGCGTAGGCTTAAACACTGGTATACACTGATTTATAAGGCCATATTGGGTAAAATGCCATATTATCTCTGTTCTTTTTTAGTCAGGTTGGTAAATAAATATTAATTTAATGTCCCATTCTCATTTGCTTCTAACAGTACCAAAAATTAGAACAGGTCATGGTAGAAATAGTTTTAGTTACTTAGCTCCATGGTCCTGGAATTCTCTCCTGAACATTTTAAAATGTGATGATCTTGTTTGCTTGGTGGAGTTTAAACACTTGATCGATGTATATATCATAGAAGAGTGTAATTCTCTTTTTACGTAAAATGTTTTTGTTGTACTGTGTGCGTTTATAGTTTTGTTTAATGTTGTTGTGTCAGTGTATGTAAGTTGTTTTGTCTGAAACGTTGTTCCCCCTGCTGCTATTGGACCAGGTCTTTCTTGGAAAAGAGATGTTATCTCAATGAGAAAAAACCTGTATAAATAAAGGTAAAATAAGAATAAATAATACATAAACATTGACAGGACTGAAGTGGAGCGGGTTGAGAGTTTCAAGTTCCTTGGTGTCCACATCACCAACAAACTATCATGGTCCAAACACACCAAGACAGTTGTGAAGAGCGCAAGACAACACCTTTTCCCCCTCCCCAAATCCTCAAAAAGTTCTACAGCTGCACTATCGAGCTCATCCTGACCGGTTGCATCAGCGCCTGGTATGGCAACTTCTCGGCATCTGACCGCAAGGCACTACAGAGGGTAGTGCGTACAGCCCAGTACATCAGTAGGGCCAAGCTTCCTTACATCCAGGACCTATATACTAGGCGGTGTCAGAGGAAGGCCAAAAACATTGTCAAAGAATCCAGTCACCCAAGTCATAGACTGTTCTCTCTGCTACAGCACGGCAAGCGATACCGGAGCGCCAAGTCTAGGACCAAAAGGCTCCTCAACAGCTTCTACCCCCAAGCCATAAGACCGCTGAACAACTAATCAAATGGCCAACCGGACTATCTACATTGACCCCCCCCCTTTGTTTTTACACTGCTGCTACTCGGATAAGTTAATTTGAGTTAACTGCACCTCAAAAATTGCAGCCCAAATAAATTATTCTCAGAGTTCAAGTAACAGACACATCTCAACATCAACTGTTCATAGGAGACTGCGTCAATCAGGCCTTCATGGTCGAATTGCTGATCACTACTAAAGGACACCAATAATAAGAAGATACTTATTATTGAAGAAGTGAGACACATAGTAGGTGAACAGATGATATCCATATGTGTGGTTCTCACCATGAAGCATGGAAGCGGAGATGTGATGGTATGGGGGTACTTTGCTGGTGACACTGTCTGTGGTTTATTTACAATTCAAGGAACACTTAACCAGCATGGCTACCACAGCAATTTGCAGCGATACGCCATCCCATCTGGTTTGCGCTTAGTCCCACTATCATTTGTTTTTCAACAGGATAATGACCACACCTCCAGGCTGTGTAAGGGCTATTTTTTCAAGAAGGAGAGTGATGGAGTGCTGCATCAGATGACCTGGCCTCCACAATCACCCGGCCTCAACCCAATTGAGATGGCTTGGGATGAGTTGGACCACAGAGTGAAGGAAAAGCAGCCAACAAGTGCTCAGAATATGTGGGAACTCCTTCAAGACTGTTGGAAAAGCATTGCAGGTGAACCTGGTTGAGAGAACGCCAAAAGTGTGCAAAGCTGTCAAGGCAAACAAATGGTGGCTACTTTGAAGAATATAAAATATATTTTGATTTAAGTTTTTTGCTTTCTACATGATTCCATATGTGTTATTTCACAGTTTGTGATGTGGTCTCTTCTGCAGGGCAGGGGCATGTCCAGGCTGTGTGTGGTGTGTGGGGGCTCCAGGGGCATTGGCAGGGCTGTATCAAAGCTGCTGGCAGAGAGAGGCTGCAGGGTTGCTGTGGTGTCCAGGAACCAGGATGCTGCTCAGGCCACTGTGGTGTCCCTCGCTGGAGGTACAGTATTATACCTGCAGGGGTGTCATGCACCTCTTAGTTGGGCTCTGCTGTTCACAGTCTAACCCAGCGTTTCCCAAGTTCGGGGTCACGACCGCATGTGGGGTTGCCTAATAAAAAAATGTGTAGCAAGAGAATTGCGCTTGTTTCATAGAACCGGGGTTATGTCGGTAACCTCAGGTAGCCGCTAGATGCGGTTGTCATAAACGTCACGTTTTCTGTTTTCTTCCAACAAATGTCTTACTATCTTTTGAACCATTTAAGCTGCAAAAATGTAATGAGCCCATCAATGAAAGATAAGGCTCTCAGGAACACAGAGTGGACAGGGCCAGGCACTAAATACGACTGAGAGAAAAATAAGGTACAGGCTAGTTTCTCAACACATAACATCATACAAAATGATTGACTGATGATCTACTGAACCTCTGTCAATTCTGTCGCTTCAAACCATACTTCCTTCAGATTTAAATACTGTGAAAAGTACTGTCAGAATGATTTGTAATAAACTGTCATAGCCCAATTTAAAACAGTTAACATTGGCCGTTGATTACATAACTTATTTTTACATGGTGCGATGGGGTCGCATATTTTTTTAAATATCAAAATGGGGTCATGAGCCAAAAAGATTTGGGAACCCCTATTCTAACCTGATGATTAGGCCTAAACACAGTTGTAGTTTTCGGGTTTACCTTATGTTTAACCAATCTCTCGTTTTCTAGCTGACCATATGGCCTTTAGTTGTGACGTCTCCAAAGGAGAGGAAGTTCAGAATATATTTGAGACGATCCAGAAGACCTGTGGAAACGTCTCATACCTGGTCAATGCAGCTGGTATCAACAGGTGCGTGCGAAATACTTGCATGAATCAGTACTCGTACAGGTGTACAGGTTAGTTTCATACCTTCAGAACTCCCATGATAGTCCTAAGCCGGTGAGCTTGCATGTGTATAAAAAATGTAGTCATCCATCTCCTGTGTGTGTGTGTGTGTGTGTGTGCACCTTCCTGTCTTTGTGTGTGTGTTCAGGGATGGTCTGTTGCTGAGGACCAGGCCCGAGGACATGGTGGCTCTGCTCCATACCAACCTACTGGGGAGCATGTTGACATGCAAGGCAGCGCTACGGAGCATGCTCCACACCCAGGGAGGGGCCATTGTCAACATAGGTACTGTTACTGTACAGTGCCTTCGGAAAGTATTCAGACCTCTTGAATTTTTGTTACGTTACAGCCTTATTCTAAAATTGATTAAATAAATAAAACATCCTCAGCTGTCTACACACAATACTCTATAATGACAAAGTAAAAACAGGGTTTTAGAAATACCATATTTACGTATGTATTCAGACCCTTTACTATGAGACTCAGGTTGCATCCTGTTTCCAGTGATCATCCTTGAGATGCTTCTACAAATTGATTGGAGTCCACTTATGGTGAATTCAATTGATTGGACATGATTTGGAAAGGCACACAGTTGACAGTGCATGTCATAGCAAAAACCAAGCTATGAGGTGGAAGGAATTGTCCGAAGAGTTGCAAATTGGATTGTGTCGAGGCACAGATCTGGGGAAGGTTACCAAATTATTTCTACAGCTTTGAAGGTCCCCAAGACCACAGTGGCCTCCATCATTCTTAAATGGAAGAAGTTTGGAACCACCAAGACTGGCTGCCCGACCGAACTGAGCAGGGAGCTGACCAAGAACCCGATGGTCACTCTGACAGAGCTCTAGAGTTCCTCTTTGGAGATGGGTGAACCTTCGAAAGGACAACCATCTCTGCAGCACTCCACCAATCAGGCCTTTATGGTAGAGTGGCCACTCCTCTGTAAAAGACACATGACAGCCCACTTGGATGCCAAAAGGCATCTAAAGACTGAAGCGCCACGTCTGGAAGAACCTGGCACCATCCCTACAGTGAAGCATGGTGGTGTCAGCATCATGCTGTGGAGATGTTTTTCAGTGGAAGGGACTGGGGAAACTAGTCAGGATCGAAGCAAATATGAATGCCGCAAAGTACAGAGAGATCTTTGATGAAAACTTGCTCCAGAGCACTCAGGACCTCAGACTGGGGCGAATGTTCACCTTTCAACAGGACAAGGACCTTAAGCCCACAGCTAAGACAACGCAGGAGTGGCTTCGGGACGAGTCTCTGAATGTCCTTGAGGGGACTTGGACCCGATTGAACATTTCTGGAGAGACCTGAAAATAGCTGCGCAGCAATGCCTCCCATCCAACCTGACAGAGCTTGAGAGGATCTGCAGAGAAGAATGGGAGAAACACCCCAAATACAGGTGTGCCAAGATTGTAGCGTCATACCCAAGAAGAACTGCCAAAGGTGCTTCAACAAAGTACTGAGTAAAGGGTCTGAATACTTATGCAAATGTGATATTTCCGTTTTTTTTTTTAAATATACATTTGCCAACATTTCTAAAAACCTGTTTCTGCTTTGTCATTATGGGGTATTGTGTGTAGATTGATGAAGGAAAAAACTATTTAATATATTTTAGAATAAGGCTGTAACTTAACAAAATGTGGAAAAAGTCCAGGGGTCTGAATACTTTCTGAATGCACCGTATGTCCAGCCCCTTCACACTACTGAGTTACTAACCTAACATAGCAGACGTAGAGGAAAGCGCCTGAGCAGAGTTCCCACATCCGGTTTTCAGCAAAAAGGAAGCGAGGTTGAATTTGCTGCATATCCCAGAAAACCGGATACATCCTGTTATTGACATCTCCGCTCAGGGTGCTGAGATACCAGATGCATTCTATGTTGCCATTTGGCCACAAGGTGGTGGTTGTGGTCCAGGGAATAAACAATCTCTAACTTCACTTTACGTTGAGTTAGCCAAATCACTGTGCTCATGGTTGTGATTTGTGTGTACTGTAGGCTCTGTGGTGGGGTCGAAGGGGAACGCAGGTCAGTGTGTGTACAGCGCCAGTAAAGCAGGTCTGGAGGGCTTCACTCGCTCCCTGGCCAAGGAGGTGGCCTCGCGCAATGTCAGAGTTAACCTGCTAGCTCCCGGTATGGAGCTGTCTCTTCCTCCTTTCTTTACTGCTCCTCTCTCTCTTTCATCTATTGTCTGCTTATTCTCCTCAACTTCTCTCCTGTCTTGTCCTAGCCTTTGTACTCCTGTGTATGCTTCAGCCATCTCCTTCATCATTGTCATGCTAAAATAGAAACAGACTTGTACTGCACCTAGGATATTGGTTTCCAATGTCCTCTCAGCTCAAATTCAGTTTTCTTCTGATGCTGACCCTCCCTTATCTTTTCTCCTTTCTCCTAGGTTTCATTCGGACAGACATGACAGTGGGGCTGAGGGAAGGGGAGGGGGTGCGGACCATCCCCCTGGGGAGGTTTGGGGAGCCTGAGGAGGTGGCCATGGCTGTTCTTTTCCTCCTGGAGTCTCCCTACATCACAGGACAGGTGCTGGTGGTGGACGGAGGGCTGCAGCTGGCCATGTAGGGAGGCCCTTGACCCCTCTATATACACCTAGTGCCCACTATACCTCCTAACACTGTCAGCTGGGTGGTTTAGAGACTCTCAGCCTGCCTCTTGGATGAGAATTACAATAGAGAGTTCTGTGATTTCCAGAATATGAATTGTTAGGATGGGCCTGGTTCATGCATAGGAAAGGGATAAATATCTGCTTTTTATCTATACTGAACAAAAATATACACGCAACATGTAAAGTGTTGGTTCCATGTTTCACGAACTGAGATCCCAGAAATGTTCAATTTGCACAAAAAGTGTATTTCTCTCAAATGTTGTGTGGGCTTGACCTTGTAATAGTTAGGACCAGAGATATTTATACCTGTGTATGGTTCATGTAATACTGTTGCCCCTATCTGTACACAGTGCTGAGTCACAGGGTACTGCTCCACATAGCTCAGAAGGAGTGTGAGTGACAGTTTTTCATGACTAACACTGCTGACTCCACTGTGTCTGACTCAGTCTGGCCCTCCACGCTCCTGAGGCCTTAACTTTGATCAGCAGATTTAATGATATTACTCTTTCCATGACTTATAGGCACCTAGTGCTGACCAAAGCTCTCATGTTTCACTCTCCCACTCCCCTGGGGCACCGCGACACAGCGCAGGCCCCAACCGCCGCCCCCCCTTGAGCCCAGCCCTGGAGGGGCCCAGAGAGGGGGTATGGATGGGGTCTGACTGCCTGCCTAGTGCCTACAGCTGGAGGGGATTTTTAGCCCATGGAATATTTTGAGGGTCCAGTTACAGCTCAGGATCGGTGGTGCAAATGGATGGGGTCAGAGGTGACTGTCATGCTCAGTGTGGAGATTTGAAATGCTGTGATCTCATCTATTATTTCCTCCAGTGGAGATTTCACCTCACTGGAGTGTGCTGCCCAGTCCCCTCACACACACAGCTCCAGGGTGCTCAACAGTCACATATATTTACACGTCATTAGAAGCTTTCATGGATCTGGGGCATCTGCACTCATCTGCTGTCTATCATGTGACCTAAGATCAAGGTGGAGACAATGTAAACTAGGGATCGAGGTCAAATCTGATAAGAATTCTCAATAAAGAAAGGCATTTCCCCTGTGATGAATGATATGGCTGCTGGGTATGTTTTTGTATGGAATTGATTTGAGCAGTCTCCTACGGTCTCCTCACTCAACATAAACACAGTACCTCTAGACACTTAGGTTGTTTTATTATCTTTCATAAACTAATGTAATATCATGAGAACATTCCATATACAGGCATAGAAATCAAAAAGGTGTCCTATATGTTTGTGACTGATCACAGTAATGACAGGATGAAACATGCTGTGAACAGATACAGCAAAATAAGCCTATTTAATAATGCAGTAGTGAGAGAAAATATATCATTACTTATTTCAATACAATTCTGTGTATATATTTTCCCTTGACAGCTTTGCTATAATTAATAATAATAGTCATTTGTTATAAGTGCCTCATAAAAACAAGTGATCTTTTAAGGCAATATATATTGTTTCAAAAAGTGTGATATTTTAATACAGACAGGATTATGTTTTGTCATTGAACATTTGAGAGAGAAAAAAATCCCTAATATAATTTATGTCAAGTTTCTTGGGAAAGATTTCTCATACAAAAATAAAGCAGACAATCTGTGGTGTTCCCTCACGACGCCAGGACAGCGGAGTCAATCACCACCTTCCGGAGACACCTGAAACCCCACCTCTTCAAGGAATACCTAGGATAGGATAAGTAATCCTTCTCACCCCCCTCCCCCTTAATGATTTAGATGCACTATTGTAAAGTGGCTGTTCCACTGGATGTCAGAAGGTGAATTCACCGATTTGTAAGTCGCTCTGGATAAGAGCGTCTGCTAAATGACTTAAATGTAAATGTATTGTAATGTGTGTGATCAATCAACTGAAGCCATTATTAGGACTGTCTCACATCTGTCTCACATCTGTGAAGATTTTAACCTTAAAAAATAAACCAAAGAAAATTACTGATCTCCAAAATCAGTCATAACCATCATTTCATCATCAACATAGTCAATTTCTTCTTTGTCATCTACAGTGAATTCTATTCCAAAAAACTTGCTTTCCTCTGTCCTTGACTTTCACTCATAGATCACACAGTTCACAAGCGTTGAAGTGACTGTTGTCACTGGGCTGAGACTGATCACCTGGGCATCCTGGCCCAGGATAACCCTTCTTCCTGTCCCTGTTACAGTCAACCTTCACACACCAGTACCTCCTAGCCAGTCATTCCCTCTCTATCCATCAATCAATCACTGAAGTTACCATGGTAACAGTGAGAGCTCTCAACGGTGTCCGAGTCATTCAGCCAACATTCTCTTTCACAACTCATCTCATCACTAAATAGTTTGAACTTTCAAGGTCATTTGACCTGACAAAAAAAAAACAAGAAGAAAAGTATGTAAGTCCTTGTGCAATATCGATGGTATTTGTGCTAAATGTTGAACCTGACAATGCTGATATCTATGGTATTGTGCTATTAATAACTAAAACCAGACACTATTTATATCCATCTTGTGCTATATTACCAAGACTATGCTGTGATAACCATATAAAAGAACAACTTTGTGTCTCTCAACAGTCCAGGGAAACATGACGTGTGGCTCCCATGCTTTGGACTTTCCATACCTTTACATTGAGTCCAAAGTCTGTCCCGTTTCTATATATCTCGATCCCTATAATTTGGTGCCTTTGTTGGGGGAGTATTTCATAAGTAAGGCATCAATTTAGATAGAGCATTACAAATGGCACCATTGTCACATGCATAATAACACTACTTTAGACTTTAAAATATATATATATATATTTTTTTTTTACAAAGAGTTCATGTGAGAGATATCTTAGGCACTGAAGAGGTGACCCCCTTGTGTGGTTATGGTAGTGTTACTTTGAGAACTAATTTACCAACATTCAAGTCTTCTTCAGTTCCACCACCCATTATCAGAAACTTGTGAACAATATATTGTTTTAATGGACCACAGAATTTCAAACAAACTTCAATGGCCACCAAGGGTAGATTCCTCTGGCTCCTATGGTAGTTCCTATTCCTATGGTTGATAAAATGGAACCATATTTTTATTAAATCTTTATTTGACTAGGCAAGTCAGTTAAGAACAAATTCTTGGGTTAACTGCCTTGTTCAGGGGTAGAACGACCCATTTTTACCTTGTCAGCTCGGGATTCGTTCCAGCAACCTTACTAGTTGGGTTACTAGCCCAACGCTCTAACCACTAGGCTACCTGCCACCCCATCTGATCCTAAGTTGGGATCCATGTTTCACTGACACTGAGATATTATGGGGTGTCACATTGCCCGTCATCCATCTTCCAAAATAGTATCTGTGGGATTGTCGTAATACGCCTCAGATGGAGGGCGTTACATTTCCCCCCATATGTCTGGGGAGAACGGGGTTGGTGCTTGTAGCACTGGGGGCAGTTTTAAGGCATTAGGGGCTTGAGTGGGGTGTGTGAACCCCGCTGGTCTCTACAGGTCATCACTCTCCACCAGGCCTCCAGGCTGCAGGGGGCTGGAGTCAGGGAAGAAGGCTGCCTTCACGTCCAGTCCTCTCTCTGTCAACGCTGCGTAGCGACTCGTAGACGGACGCACCTTCTTAGGCTTGGGAGTGTTGGGCTGCTGCCACTGAGCTGAGGACGGAACATAGGTGGAAGAGATGAGAACAGAGACAATAACAGTGATTTAGCCTTTTACATTTGGTCCTGTGTGTTTAGAGGGTATATAATATTCGGTTGGTTTGTGTGGACACAGAGAAAGACATTGGTGTCTGGGGGACTTACTGTGGACGTCGAGTCGTGCGGTGCTGGACACGATGCCAGCGTCATTTTTGGCTGACACGGTGTACCAACCAGCATCCTCCTTCATGGCTGGCTGGATGATCATACACAGGTAGCCACAGTTGTCCTGGTGCATGCTGGGAAACAGAGTTCAACACACTCCCTCAGGACCGAGTTTCACCAACTGTTGTCATATCATCAATATCTTTATAATTTGCAGGTCCAGTTTAAGAGGCTGCTTACCAATAATATTGCTACACTACTTCCTTAGACTTATATAATACAAGCCATAGACGGTGAATGGTAGAGCTGACTTACCTGATCCTGTCTGTATTGTGAGTGAAAGACTCGTTCTCTTTCTTCCAGAAGATCTTTGGGTTGGGGACAGCCGACACACGGCACTCCAGACGTACAGGGTTACCCTCGGCAACAGCAGTGTTCTGCAGCTTCTCGATGAACGAAGGAGCCTTGTGAATCTCTTTGGCTGGAGACAAGAGAGAGACCACGGTCAGTCAATAGTATATCAAACTATGACATATTGTGATAAGTACTACGGTATTTGCATCAACAAATAAAAATAGACAAAGTGCCCTTATATCTGAAAAGACATCAAAAATATTATGGCCCGTGCTTGACTTGCGCAGGAGGAGTACCAACACCTCAAATGTTCTACTGCTTGAGCTCCTGTTCCTCTTATAGAATAGTAGTTCAAATGTATTGTAGAGCTCCTGTTCCTCTTATAGAATAGTAGCTCAAATGTATTGTAGAGCTCCTGTTCCTCTTATAGAATAGTCCTGCTCCTTTTCCTCTTATAGAATAGTAGCTCAAATGTATTGTGGAGATCCTATTCCTCTTATAGAATAGTAGCTCAAATGTATTGTAGAGCTCCTGTTCCTCTTATAGAATAGTAGCTCAAATGTATTGTAGAGCTCCTGTTCCTCTTATAGAATAGTAGCTCAAATGTATTGTGGAGCTCCTGTTCCTCTTATAGAATAGTAGCTCAAATGTATTGTAGAGCTCCTGTTCCTCTTATAGAATAGTAGCTCAAATGTATTGTAGAGCTCCTGTTCCTCTTATAGAATAGTAGCTCAAATGTATTGTGGAGCTCCTGTTCCTCTTATAGAATAGTAGCTCAAATGTATTGTAGAGCTCCTGTTCCTCTTATAGAATAGTAGCTCAAATGTATTGTGGAGCTCCTGTTCCTCTTATAGAATATAGAATAGTAGCTCCTGCTCTTATAGAATAGTAGCTCAAATGTATTGTAGAGCTCCTGTTCCTCTTATAGAATAGTAGCTCAAATGTATTGTGGAGCTCCTGTTCCTCTTATAGAATAGTAGCTCTTATAGAATAGTAAATGTTCCTCTTATAGAATAGTAGCTCAAAAAGCTCCTGAGCTCCTGTTCCTCTTATAGAATAGTAGCTCAAATGTATTGTGGAGCTCCTGTTCCTCTTATAGAATAGTAGCTCAAATGTATTGTGGAGCTCCTGCACCTAAATATAAACAGTACCGGTACCCAACATGAGTACAGGAACCTATTTCAGTCCAAGTCTAGCACTGATTATGGATACTTTCCTGGGACAATGTTTTAATGTTGTTCATCTGTCTATACTTATACATCTATGTACTGTATGGGTGTCTACCTGCGACAATGAGTTCCAGGTTGAAGGAGTTCTGTCCCGCGCGGTTGCTAGCGATGCAGGTGTAGATGCCTGCGTCGCGGCTGGACACGGGCTCGATGACCAATGAGTGTACGCCATTCTCCCTCACTAGCATCTTGTGGGCGGAGTCAGGACGGATGGTCTGACCATTCAACTGCCAGATCAGATCTGGTGTAGGCAAGCCACTCACCTAGAGGGGGGAACACAACACATACTCAATGACTCATTCATCACACTGTGTTATTTATACAGTGATGTGATGATTTGAATCTAGATGGAGCATGACTCTATCTGCAGTGAATATGTGCTGGTATATATGTGCATTGTGAGTACAGTAATATGGCGTGTCTCTGTCTGCAGTGAGAGCAGCCGTGTTTTATTGTTGCTTGTCTGGAGTCTCCCGGTCGCCTGCATGTTTTCTCATGAGAACTGCCTGGCCTTTAAAAGGACCCGTCTCTCTTTTCAGCACCCGCTGCATACCCCACACCTTCCCCTCCCTCAGGTCTGACCAGTAGAGTCCCCGTGTGTGTGTGTGTGTGTGTGTGTGTGTGTGTGTGTGTGTGTGTGTGTGTGTGTGTGTGTGTGTGTGTGTGTGTGTGTGTGTGTGTGTGTGTGTGTGTGTGTGTGTGTGTGTGTGTGTGTGTGTGTGTGTGTGTGTGTGTGTGTGTGTGTGTGTGTGAGTGAGTGAGTGAGTGTGTGTGTGTGTGTGTGTGTGTGTGTCTCCGTCTCCGTCTCCGTCTCCGTCTCCGTGTGTCCGGCCTTGACTGTATTGAGTGCTGGAAGAAGAATTTATACATTTTTGGTTGAACAACATGGTTCAGCCTGACTGCAGAACAATTCCTGTAGAGACACTATTGGCATGGAAAGTTTGGAAACCCGCAAACGATTTGGAAATAAATATAGTCTATAAATATAATTGACATTCAGAGCCCCAAGACATTGGAGACTCACTGTGTTTATTTTTTGGACGAGTATAAAAAGAGAGTCTTTTTATAGCGTGTGAAATCCGTGTATGGTGTTGTTTGGTTGTATTACAGTTTTGTAGCATAGTTTTGTAACGGTCTGACCGCACAGGGAGGATTAGTGACCAAGGGAGAAAGAGAGAAAAGGGGACGGACAGAGAAAGAGAAAACAAAGAAGGAGAGTGTGGAGAGAGACAGCATTGCAGAAAGAGTGAGAGAGGGATCCCCGTAATCCTAGCAAAATGACCCCAGGATTTACCCTCCTCTTGCGCTCTGTCTGAGCCATTCATCATGAAAGAAGAAATTAACTATATAGCCCGCAGTTTTTTCTTCCCCAGTATATGGAATTAATGGGGAGGACACCTTCCTCAGGCCCCCAGACACTCCTCATCACTGACACATACATACAATTAGAGGGTGGATCTGCACTGCTTTCCTCCATTTTCTATGATTTACTATTTGTTGAACACCAGGGTTAATTTTGGAAAGTTGGAATGTTCCTTTTAGGAATTCTTAGAACCTGCACTGCTTCCAGTAATGAAAAAGTTTCCAGTCCTCCATAAACACCAGGCCTATAATGGTCGAATCCTAAAGGTGTGGCTGTAGTTGAAGAGGTAAGGAGAGGTGGGTTCAGTGTTAAGGGGGCGTGGTCTCACCTTGCAGTCCATCCGGCAGAGCCTGCTCTCCTGGACGATGAGGTCACCGGGCGCCTGCAGGAAATGGGGGCGGAAGTGACGCTCCTGGATATTGTCGTTCTCATCACCACTGTCTCTGGACCGAGACCTAGGTCTAAGAGAGGGAGGCAGAGCAATAATTTTACAGCTAACAGAACCCAGTACTCCCACTACCAGCACCCTGTCTCTCCGTTTTGGAACTCTATGGTGGGTCATGACCCCAGGCATTCCCTGTCCTCCTGCACTATCACAACAATGACATCACCATCCCTCCACACAGTGTAAATACACCCGAGCTGTGCAGAGCGAAGCGAGGGGAAGAGAGAGGGTAAGAAGGAGAGAGATAAAGGGAGAGAGACGTACTGATGGATATCTTCAAAAGCTTCCCTCAGACAAATGAAGGACTTATCTGGGAGTGTCTGTGTACAGATCAGCTTTCCGTAATGCGTGTGTGTGTGTGTGTGTGTGTGTGTGTGTGTGTGTGTGTGTGTGTGTGTGTGTGTGTGTGTGTGTGTGTGTGTGTGTGTGTGTGTGTGTGTGTGTGTGCGCGGTTGGGTGTGTGTGTGTGTGTGTGTGCGCGGTTGGGTGTGTGCGTGTTATTATACGTGGGACAGGTATTATGCAGAACAAATATTACACCTATCAATCTAACAGAGCAGAACCAACAGGTGTTTCCGCCCTCTCACGCTACACTATTCACCTCACATAAAAATGTCAGCACAATGATTTAACACACACTAGTATCAACAATACTGTACATAACTCTTTTAAAATGTCATAGTAATGGTAGTTTGGAATTGATGTTCATACACCTGGTATCATTGTGAATATGAACATTTAGGCAATAATGTTGCTTGACCGGTGGTTAGGCTGGACAAAAGTAGGCTACATGAAAAGTTCAATACTGGTCATATAACCGTGTGTCAGTGTAGGTTATCAGTGAATTTATGGAACTCATAAAGCTCATCTGCATTTCCTGCGATGCAGGTATTGTAGTCTCCTTCTGTGTCAGGTATTGTAGTCTTCCTGTACCTGCGAACATGTCCAGGTGCAGAACGCTGGCTCCTCCCTCTCTGGTTCACTGCCTGGACCATCATCCTGCCAGTACAGCTCACCCTCCCCTGAGATAGAGAGGGAGAGAGAGAGAGAGACATTTGTTCGACATTTATGACTGTTCATACTCAAACTCAACTAAAACCCAACACTTCAGTGAGGAAGTACAATGTGTTGAAGTTGGCCAGGCTCTCAGACAGCCAACAGTACATGAACTCTCGACCCTCATGAAGGCTTTAGTGATTTCCTGTCTCACTCAACGCCTGCTTCCCCTTGCTTGCTGGAGACCCTTATCTTCTCCATGGCTATTATTCTCCAGAACTAATGACTGCTAACAGCATCAGCACCACTGGCTGCCAAATGGCACCACTGGCTGCCAAACGGTTTGGTCCTGATAATGTGCGTGTCCATAGATACAGTGTGTGTATGTCCCTTGTGTACAGTAGATTAGTGTGAAACAACTTGGTGTGAAAGTCTGTGCAGAGTTTTCTACATGGGGTGTGAATCAGTCAGGTCCTGTGTGTGTGTGTGTGTGTGTGTGTTTGTGTGTTGGGTGGGTGGGTCAGGTGTTCTCACCTCGGGGTTTCCAGCCATGATGGTGTAGTTGCCGTCATCGTCCAATGAGGCGGCGGCGGTGTGGAGGTTGCAGGTTCCGTCAGCGTCGCGGCTGATCCTATAGTGTTCACTCCTCTTAGAGATCTGCTTCCCATCCTTAAACCAGTAGACCTATAGGGGACAGGATAAACACAACACAGAGTTACACAATGACCTGCTTCCCATCCTTAAACCAGTAGATCTATAGGGGACAGGATAGACACAACACAGAGTTACACAATGACCTGCTTCCCATCCTTAAACCAGTAGACCTATAGGGGACAGGATAAACACAACACAGAGTTACACAATGACCTGCTTCCCATCCTTAAACCAGTAGACCTATAGGGGACAGGATAAACACAACACAGAGTTACACAATGACCTGCTTCCCATCCTTAAACCAGTAGATCTATAGTATATCTATAGGGGACAGGATAGACACAACACAGAGTTACACAATGACCTGCTTCCCATCCTTAAACCAGTAGATCTATGGGGGACAGGATAGACACAACACAGAGTTAGACAATGACCTGCTTCCCATCCTTAAACCAGATCTATAGGGGACAGGATAGACACAACACAGAGTTAAACAATGACCTGCTTCCCATCCTTAAACCAGTAGATCTTTAGGGGACACAATGACCTATAGAAGTGGATAGGAGTAGGGAGGGAAGGGAGGTATATTATTATATTACATCATATCATACTCCCTCCCTCCATCCTCTATCTATCCTCTCTTCTTCTATCTCTTCCATTCATCTGATGCCTGTCATCACCCAGTCATTACAGAGGCCCTCTGATGCTGCCCGCAGTGGCGGACTCAGAGATGTTAGTACGGCAGGCCACGCCCCTATAACTGTACATGTACCTCCTACTAACAACACCACACATCATCAACTCCACATTATCAGAACAATATGGCAGCACATTAAATAGGTTCAGCATACAACAATACACTATAACTAAATAGTGTAGCAATGATAATATTGACATTAAATACAATTAAAAAAAGACTAGAATACGGCGTCCTGGTATACGAGACCAACGATGAATCAGTCCACTATATTTCCACATCATCACTCTGTGATATGTGTGACCTCTGACCTTTGGCTTGGGGTCTCCGATGACCTTGCAGGAGAAGGTGACGGGCATGCCCTCAAACACCTTGTAGTGTTTGAGCTTGCTGTCGAAGAATGGCACCACCCCCTGGCCTGTAGAGTCTTCGTCATGCTGCACATCGTCGTCAGACTCCTCCGCCGGAGAGCGCTCCAGACGGAACTCCATCTCACTGATCAGGCGCTGCTCGAAGCTGGACACCTTGTACTCCTGCAGAGCACACAGAGAGGGAGCAGGGTTAACCCTGGGAGACGGAGTTCAAGGAGCATCACTATTACAGGAAGAGCCTGAAATCACAGAGGAACGGGGTCACAGAAAAATCAGATGAACAAGAAGCACACTACACCAAGAACATTCTGTCACTCGTGCATGCATTGATTTATCCTTTCATTCATTCAAGAACAGTGAGTTACGGAAAACCAAGATTCTCCTTTTCCCGTCAGCCATTCCTGTCAACTCTCTATTCCTCCCTCCTTTTCTGTCTATTCCTCTTCTCTCTCTCAATTCCTCCTCCTCTCTCTTTCAATCTCAAACTGTCACCATCCTGGCCCAGTCTGTTGAGGCAGAGGCAACATCTGGAGAGTAGAGTGTACTGACTGACTGACTGATAATTACAGGCCTAAGACACAGCTGAAGGGTTATGACATCTCAAGGGGAGGCAAAGCTTTGGTAATGGGAGGACTGGAGTATGTTGCCAACGCTCACCAAAGTGTAAATCTATTTCTCTGCCTCTCCCTCAATCCCTGTCTCCCCTCCTTCTCTCAAACGTTTCTCTCTCTCTTCCCCCCCCCCCTCCCTTGAATTCTTGTTCTCTCTGTTTCTCTCTGTTTCTCATTCACTCGCTCACACACGTACACAAACAAGAGACAAGTATATAGGTCATGTGACACGTAACACACACACACGCACAGCTATGGGTGTAACCCATAGTTCTGATGACAGTGGACCATGTTCATTTTAGCATCTCATGTCTCGTGTTGGAAACAAGCTCATGCAGGCGCCAATATCTGATTGACACATCAAAAGTGACCAATCAACACACCGAGAGTCAATGAATCAACATACACATTAAAAGTAACAGCCATGCACAGGGACAAAGCCTTGGCCATACTTACTGGGTTTCTCATAAACAGTATTGGTCAGTAATTGGGTCAGCTCTGACTGAAGACCACAGGCGGTCAAAAGATATGGAACCACCACAATGACCTTAACAGAACCATGAATTAACTTTTTCCCATCTGCTTTTTTGTCAAATGTATGTTTGTCTTTATCAGTTCATTTGCAGGTTCCCAGGCCGGATCCTGTTACGGTCAAAGTGTGTGTGAGCACATCTGATATCATTATTATCAGTGTGGCTTTGTTGAATGGCTTAAGCACGGGGAGTGACCACACACAGTGAGTGAGAAAGAGAGAGAGGGAGAGAAGGAAAGAGAGAAAGAGGGGGAAGAAGAAGGAGAGAGAGAGAGTGAGAGCGAGAGCAGGAAAGTGGCTTGAATAACCTTTTGAGGGACCGATTCTATATCAGATGAACTGGAGTCCTGCGAAGACATAAAATAATAATGAGGTGTTGCCTCTGTGTTACTGTATGACGTCACGACCTGAGGTCCAACCACACACCAGGAGGGCGTGGGCATGCATGCACTTAACACAATTCATGAAAGAGTGTGTAACATTGTCAAGTCTTATACCATTTCCCATTTCCACAAAACACACATATTTGCATCACATATCCTCTGTTTTGGAACAGGCAAACTCACAGCCTCAGGCAGAGTAATGCCCAGAGCCATGCAGAGCCAATCTCTATCAGACAGGGAACCAGGCTCAGTCCCATGGGCCTCCAGGCAGCCAGGGCCCAACGTCATCACAGCACAGCAGCAGAGAACCCTGACCTCCACAAAACACCGCTGCCACTGTCTGCAGCTGTGTGAGGACAAACTCTGTTTACTTGGCACTGAGGCTTGACTTTAGTCAATGCAACAACTAGGCGTGTGTTCTGCAATGAGGTTTTGTGTTTTGGACATCTTTAAGACTGCGTGTTGTATTAATCTGTGTAGCTGTAGTCTATATTTGACACTTTATCTCAGTTCTACACATCTTTTTAATGTTTCTGAGGGGAACAAATGGCTACATTCAACTAATTTCCAACTGCGTCCGTATCAACACTGTGGAGCCAGTTTTAATAATAGAGTGTTTTTAAAGAGGGTTCTGCAGGACAGTATTCTGTTCATATCAAAGCTTCATTGCATGCTTTAAATTAAAGTGTTTCCAGTGTAGCCAAAATATAATATAGCCTTTTTCAATAATAAACATCACAGGCCAGCATTCAGATGGAAAAATAGACTCAGACATTCAGTAACCCTGCACACCGACACAACTCTGAGTGAAGCGGTGTGACTGACAAATATGACTAATGTAGGTGTGTATGCCACACACACACACGCAATACTACAGTATAGCACAGAGGCGGTGATCCTAGACAAGTATTTTGTGACTCTGTGAGTAGTGTGTGAGTCTGCACCTGTCCAGTACAGCCCAAGTGAGTGTGTGTGTACCTGTCCAGGTGTGTGTGTGTATACCTGTCCAGGTGTGTGTGTGTGTGTTCCTGGTATAGTTGCAGCAGCAGCGTACCTGTGTGACTGGCTCCTGGTCCTGCTGCTGTGTGTTTAGTACTGTGGCTGCGTTGTCTGCCCCCAGCAGCCTGCGAGCCATCTTCTCCTCGTAGGTTAACCTCTGGAAGCACCGATTAATGGGTCAGCTGGGGTTAGTGTGTCAGTCGCAACAGCAACACACACTCGTCACAGATATTAATAAGATACAGTCTTCCTGAGATACACTTGTGAAATGGATGACATGGGGGGGAGGGTGGGGGGGGGGATGTTTTGTCCTCTCCAAGTCAAAAGGCTCTTTTGGACTCACTATAGTACCGGGCCTGTTCTAACATCAGCAGAAACGCTGGTCTGTGAACATATCTGTGGCATAGTTATGCATGTATTAATGGTTGGGAATGAAATTTGATTGATATTTGACATGATGAACCGCTTGTTAATAATATGTATTAAATAATGTTACAGCAATACCTTAATTCCCGAGTTACCTACAAACACACAGTCATCTACAGTGTTGTGAAGGCACTCTGTAACACACACCTGTTGTCCATTGCTCATGCGCTCCTCCTTAAATCGTAGCTTCCTCTCCAGGTCCTGAATGACAGCATCCTTGGTTCCCTGGATGTCAGAGTCAGAGGCCAGGCGTGGGGTTCCTCTGGACTGCTTCCGGGGAAAAGCACTGCTGACAGAACACAACAACAGACGTAGGGTTTAGAACATGGGACCTCAGACCGTTAGTCAACAGTGGCTGCTGTTTCTTTCTACAGTAGATCACATAGCCATGATATGCATTATGCTGTGTGTGTGTGTGTGTGTCAGACTGACTAGGAGTTATTTGAACCCTTGATTGAGACAGAATAAGCCTATTCTTTCTGTTTCTCATTCCCTTATCTGAACATGTCCGACTGCAGCCTTCCAGACAGAGTCCTCTTATCTCTCTCCCCTGCTGCAGGAATGCCCTGGTGAGGGGGAAAACAGGCAGAGGAGAGGGCTTGATGAAAAAGAGGGCGAGGGAAGGAAGGAGATGTGGAATTGCCTTAGAGGGGAAGGGGGAGAGCGTGTTTGACAGTGGATGTTTTCTCCAGAAGGCCAGGCATCATCAAGCAGAACCAGAGCCAGGATTATCTACACAACACCATATCTCTATCAATTAAATAAACATAAACATGACCGAGCTCACTCTGGGTGCAGTCGACTCATAGTCAGGCCTGGCCTGAGAAGGTAGGGTTTCTTGACTTGAGAAACACTATTGTGTTTTGGAAAATGCCCAGTAGTGTGTGTTGAAATCTCAGCTTTGCATAAACCCTTCAAATAGATGTTGATTTGACTTTGACACACCCTTTATTCTAAAGTCTTGTGTATATTTTTCAGATGACAGGGCAAATATTCTTAACTCACACACACACATTTACACACCCCAGGACACTGAGAGGCACGGTGCTCTCTGAGCTGAGTGTCTGTACGAGCCCCTGGCTGGTCTCTGGGTTGTAAATATTGCTGAATAAGAATTTAAACAGGCCATCTTCCATCTAGCAGCAGAACTCCAGCCTCCAGCTGCTGCCAGGTGGCAGGCTCTCTTGATGAGAATGGAGGGAGAGGGAGAGCCAGCCTGGCTCCACAGAGACAGACCTGCCGCAGGCTGCCCTGATGAGAATGGAGGGAGAGGGAGAGCCAGCCTGGCTCTACAGAGACAGACCTGCCGCAGGCTGCCCTGATGAGAATGGAGGGAGAGGGAGAGCCAGCCTGGCTCCACAGAGACAGACCTGCCGCAGGCTGCCCTGATGAGAATGGAGGGAGAGGGAGAGCCAGCCTGGCTCCACAGAGACAGACCTGCCGCAGGCTGCCCTGATGAGAATGGAGGGAGAGGGAGAGCCAGCCTGGCTCCACAGAGACAGACCTGCCGCAGGCTGCCCTGATGAGAATGGAGGGAGAGGGAGAGCCAGCCTGGCTCCACAGAGACAGACCTGCCGCAGGCTGCCCTGATGAGAATGGAGGGAGAGGGAGAGCCAGCCTGGCTCCACAGAGACAGACCTGCCGCAGGCTGCCCTGATGAGAATGGAGGGAGAGGGAGAGCCAGCCTGGCTCCACAGAGACAGACCTGCCGCAGGCTGCCCTGATGAGAATGGAGGGAGAGGGAGAGCCAGCCTGGCTCCACAGAGACAGACCTGCCGCAGGCTGCCCTGATGAGAATGGAGGGAGAGGGAGAGCCAGCCTGGCTCCACAGAGACAGACCTGCCGCAGGCTGCCCTGATGAGAATGGAGGGAGAGGGAGAGCCAGCCTGGCTCCACAGAGACAGACCTGCCGCAGGCTGCCCTGATGAGAATGGAGGGAGAGCCTGGGAGAGCCATGGAGGGAGAGGGAGAGCCAGCCTGGCTCCACAGAGACAGACCTGCCGCAGGCTGCCCTGATGAGAATGGAGGGAGAGGGAGAGCCAGCCTGGCTCCACAGAGACAGACCTGATGAGAATGGATGAGAATGGAGGGAGAGGGAGAGCCAGCCTGGCTCCACAGAGACAGACCTGCCGCAGGCTGCCCTGATGAGAATGGAGGGAGAGGGAGAGCCAGCCTGGCTCCACAGAGACAGACCTGCAGGCTGCCCTGATGAGAATGGAGGGGAGGGAGAGCCAGCCTGGCTCCACAGAGACAGACGCAGGCTGCCCTGATGAGAATGGAGGGAGAGGGAGAGCCAGCCTGGCTCCACAGAGACAGACCAGGCTGCCCTGATGAGAATGGAGGGAGAGGGAGAGCCAGCCTGGCTCCACAGAGACAGACCTGGGCAGGCTGCCCTGATGAGAATGGAGGGAGAGGGAGAGCCAGCCTGGCTCTACAGAGCCAGACCTGTAGCTGAGCTGTGCTAGAGCCAGTGGAGGGTACTGGCTGAGACCTGCCGCAGGTGCCCTGATGAGAAGAGCCAGTGTAGCTGTGGTCTACAGAGCCAGTGTAGCTGTGTCACTGACTGAGCCAGTGAATGAACTGGCTGAGTCATGGAGAGCCAGTGTAGCTGTGTCTAGAGCCAGTGTAGCTGTGTCTAGAGCCAGTGTAGCTGTGTCTAGAGCCAGTGTAGCTGAGTCTAGAGCCAGTGTAGCTGTGAGCCAGTGTAGCTGAGTCTAGAGCCAGTGTAGCTGTGTCTAGAGCCAGTGTAGCTGAGTCTAGAGCCAGTGTAGCTGTGTCTAGAGCCAGTGTAGCTGTGTCTAGAGCCAGTGTAGCTGTGTCTAGAGCCAGTGTAGCTGTGTCTAGAGCCAGTGTAGCTGTGTCTAGAGCCAGTGTAGCTGTGTCTAGAGCCAGTGTAGCTGTGTCGAGAGCCAGTGTAGCTGTGTCTAGAGCCAGTGTAGCTGTGTCGAGAGCCAGTGTAGCTGTGTCTAGAGCCAGTGTAGCTGTGTCTAGAGCCAGTGTAGCTGTGTCTAGAGCCAGTGTAGCTGAGTCTAGAGCCAGTGTAGCTGTGTCTAGAGCCAGTGTAGCTGAGTGTAGAGCCAGTGTAGCTGTGTCGAGAGCCAGTGTAGCTGAGTCTAGAGCCAGTGTAGCTGTGTCTAGAGCCAGTGTAGCTGTGTCTAGAGCCAGTGTAGCTGTGTCTAGAGCCAGTGTAGCTGTGTCTAGAGCCAGTGTAGCTGAGTAACATTGAGGATACTCACATAGTCCCATTCCCTTTAGGCAGGCCCAGGGCGTTGACGGACGGGCTCGTGGGCGTGGCTGGCAGGACGGAGGCCAGGAAGCCAGCAGGTGATTGGGGCATGGAAGTGAAGGGGGAAGAGCTGCTGGAGTGGCCGGGGGAGAAGGGGGGAGTCGAGGAGATGGGTGGAGGAGGGGGTGGGGGAAAGTCTTGGCTGGGGCCTGATGGAGAAGACATGCTGCTGCTGCTGAGGAAGGGAGGGGGTGGAGGAGGGAAGGAGGGAGAGGACGGGGACTGAGACCCGATGCTGCTGCCCTTAGTGAAGGGAGGCAGGGTGACCCTGGTGAAGGGTTTGTGTGAGGTGGGTGGGGAGAGGGGTGAGGGCAGGCTGGATCCAGAGGAGCCAGAGGACTGGGTGACGTAGCCCCCCACAGGGACTGTCCCCCCGGGGCTCTGGGCAGCAATGAACTGCTTGGGCCGGGCATAGTTGAATGTGCTAGTCTGCATGGCGCTGCTCTCCAGCTCCTGGAAGGAGGGAGGAGGGGGAAGAGGAGGAGAGGGCGGAGAGGACACTTCCTGGGGCTGCTGCAGCAGAAGTGGGACTTCCTGCTCTTGCTCCTGCTGCTGGATCCAATTGGCTGCTTCTTGCTGTTCCAATAGAATCTGATCTTGCAGCTGCTTCAACTGTTCTATGTTCCTAAAAGGAAAGTTGATACATAGGCATCATCAGTAACATGACTGCTGGACAGTGGGGTCACTTTGAATGATCAAGCCAAACAGTCATTTTTTATTTTTTTTAAACACTATTGCAGAACAAAACTGGACAAAGTTTTTAAAAGTTTGTGAGCTAAATGAAAGCAGGAACACACACCAGTAGATCAGAAGCATTCCGTACAGGCCTTCTTTTTTCCCCGGACCAATGGAATCCCTACAGTAAAGCCCTAGACTCCATACTGTGTCCACGTATTTTGTGTCAGGGTCAGTATAAACGCCCAGAGAGCCTAACAGTAGTGGTTTTCCTTCCCCAGGTCACCAATCAGAACATAGCACACATACCCCTGTAACACTCAACATCTTCTCAACACCACTAGAGGGGATGAGATAACGCTGCTAAGGTTACAGGCACGTTGTAAAAATGTTAGAAAAGCATGCGGCTGTAATCCATTTTGACCTTGACTGACACAATACCCCAATACCCGTCTCTCACTCTCTAGTTACACAACCACGGTTGACAAATTAACAAGGTTGTGATTGTAAAAACATCAATCACAGAGAATGAGCCTCCCAGTCGTGCCGAGACATTGCTCTAATGTTACGGATGCGTTGTGAGGATGTTACTGTCAGTGGTTGAAAAGCACACACAGAGCTATCGGGATGACTTCAGCACTGGGCCATCCAAGGGCCTCACTCAGGAATTACACTGGAGCTTTTTACACCAGCCTGGAATTGATAGCCTGTCAGGCCTGAGTTGAGAGGGTTCAGTGTACCATGAGGTGTGGTTAATTCAGCTAGCCAACCTTGCCACGGTGTGTGTGTGTGTGTGTGTGTGTGTGTGTGTGTGTGTGTGTGTGTGTGTGTGTGTGTGTGTGTGTGTGTGTGTGTGTGTGTGTGTGTGTGTGTGTGTGTGTGTGTGTGTGTGTGTGTGTGTGTGTGTGTGTGTGTGTGTGTGTGTGTGTGTGTGTGTGTGTAAAGTGCTGATTAGTGATGTTCTGGGGAGGAAACCTCTGCATAGTGAGTCTACCAGTAATTACATAAAGACTTAAAAGGCCAGCTTGTCGACAGCCACGTCAAAAAGTACAATTTTAAATTAAACATATTCATTTTGTTTGGCATATTTTAACATCTCAACCAATGCCTTTTAGCATAGGAGTCCTGTATTTTTTCAAATATGGTTTCAAACCCAGAAGTGAATATTAGCAAAAAAATGGCCACATTTTCAGCACTAATTCTGTATAAAATTGAAAATTACAAGACTGTAAAATGTTTTTTCTGATATCTATTTCTTGGTGTGACAGTTAAAGGGTTAAACTGCAGTGCGATGAAACAAAATAAACACAAACACACATCTCTGTCATGTCTTGTTTTCAGGGGTGAATCCTAATTATGCAGCATTGTATTCTGTCATAGAGGTATGGCTGGCTGAGGATTTCACACACAGAGCCCTCCTACACTGTCAAATCCCGACTGGCCTGGTCGGGGATCAGTTGGCTGGGGAAACGAAGGCTCTCAGGGAGGTTCCTGATCCTAGAGGGGGTGGATGACATGACTGGACTGGAATAAAGAAAGAGGGGCTAGTAAACTAGACTCATTCTATGTCCACTGCTTGCTTTGAATGTGTTCATTTATAATGGGGAAATATTTTATTTGGGTCTGGGGGCTTGTATCGGGACTGTACAGTGGGAACTTCAGGACACATATGACGTGGTTTAGTTATCTTCTCAGGGTAGCAGAAGGGGTCTTGGGGAAATCTATAAAACCCCAATGTTAGAAACCTTAAAGTTTATGGCCCAGTCTGTGACTGGTAGTGGGTCCATCAGAAAACCTGGATAGAAGGGTCTAGATACAGCTACATGACTTCACTAGGACAAAATTCTCAGAATCTGTTTCAGATGCTGAATAACCAGGACATTTTTCATTTCTGTCTGAGGTTCCAGGGGATAAGGCCCCCATTCCCCAGCCTCCGCTCTCTCTCAAAAAATATGAAGACCACAACAAAGGTAATGAACATTTTACAGTAAAATGACAGAACTGACAGTGAAAATACCATGAGACAGATATCCCACATGATTTGAGATCAGTCACATGCTCCCCTCATTAGTAGCATAGCAACAGTGGTACTCCAGGCCCAAATAAACACTCATTATTCGAATCACTCCAACCTGTCATAACCTGTGTGATGGTGTAGACTATTGTACATGAAAAAATAGCACGTGAAATAACTAAATGAAATAATGCAGTGTCTACTTTCCCTATGTGTTTCTCTTAATAACCCAGCAATGTCGGACATCCAAGCCTCCACCAAAAGAGCGCTTTTACAGGAATTGTTTGGCAGCCCCTGAGAGCGGCAGCCCTGGCCTCCACTCCTCCGTGGCACTTTCTGTCCTTTTTTGGCTGCGTTCTCTCAGCGCAAGGCAGAAGCTCTCGCCTCGCCCGCTCGCTTGCTCAAGCAGAGTGGAAACACACTTTATTTCCTCAGCGCCTTGTCTTTCTCTCTCCTTCACTGCCAGACTTCGCGTGTGAGTTGCGCATGAAATGATTTCGATGACAAACCGTTTGTCCGGCGTGCCTGCATTTTTGTAATAACCCACCTGATGGTTTCTAGCCTGCCTGGTATATTTTAGAGAATGCTTGGAGCCCAGTTTGAGTATACTAAATATATCTGAAACGTTGTCCTGGTGTTTTTACTCCTGCCTCTGGAATTTTTCTGAGTATGTTTGGGAGGCAGAGTGGATGCTGGCCAGCTGTGACCGACTGACATCATCTTCTTGCCTTAAAAGGTGTTACTTCTTTATATAGAACAGCTACTTCCAAACAAACATCGCAGCCCATTATTCCCCAAAACAACTGATGTGCACCCCTCTCTCCCTCTCCCTCTCTCTCTCCCAGCATGGTCAATCAATTCCACATTTAGTACAGTCTAATTGCCCTTGCTTATTTTACAAAAGGGCACTCACATGATTAAGATTAATTTGTCCTTCTTTCCACATAATGACTAACTTTCCAATTGTATTCTACGTTATGCAATCTGACATGTCAATTTTAATTGAATTTTTCCACTCAATTGAATTACCATTTTGTCAGATAGTATCATCTTAAATATTCTGAAACTCTAAAACAGCCCATAAACTTCAGATATTTTTATGGTTGTCAGTGAGAGGGTCAGACTGTGTAATATTGTAGCTGCATCAGTGGTTTTATTGTGCCTGGTCTGTCTGCCTCTAGGACAAAAGGAGTGGGCCACCTTGGCTGATCCCATGGCCCTGGCCAGACCAGCCTCCAGCCAGCTCTACCCAGCCAACATCCACTTCCGAAAACTATTTCATCTCTCTCAATCAATCTTTTTCTCTACTGATTCAGAACAGGGATTGTCTATTAGGCTTGAATGAGCCAACAGACAAATCATTGGGATAATAAAGTATCTCTTGACTTGATTTAGTCACCAACTCTGGGAACAAAGAGAGGAGCCTTCCGCCCAATCAACCACTCTTAAAAAGAGATTTAAAAGAGGTGGAGGTTCATTCTAGCATATAGCATTCACTTATAGCCATACAGCCTTTTCATTTACAGTACTTTCACATCTCCACATAAATCCTCCCATTGTTAAGTCTGAAAAATGGCATTTTCTTATAGCTGTTCAGAACAGCCTGTTCTATAGATGCCAGTCTGACTCTCTTGGGGACAAGAAACAAAACGCACATTATTTAGAACTTCTAAAAGGTTTGTGAACAGAGTTGGTGCTTGGTAAAACAAAATAAAAATGTTTTATCTCTCATGTGAGCAGCTAAAGAAATGACAGAAACTGCTGAAAAGGCTGGAGTTAATTCCTTTTTTCTTCCATTCCTCTGAGAGTGTGTTCCTATCTGTCTTGCGGTGCAGTGGGGCCTTGCAGGGAGGGAGAGAGGGAGCCGTCCTGCTCTCCATCTCCATGCCAACGGCCCAGTGTTGTGCTTTACCGAGTTGAGCCAACTGGCCCACACAACTCTCAGTTCCAGTGTGAAAAAACTGCAGAACTCTGCCCTGTCATTTCAGACTGTAACAGTACATTACCGTTAAATCTCTCTCTTCCTTTCTCCTCTCTCTTTCCCTCCATTTAGAGGTCCAAATAAGCCAGGCTGTTAATAAATATTCTCTCCCTCTCATCTTGAAAAATACTTTGAGTTGGCCTGGTTCCTGGTGTAAATGATTTAACATGGAACACAATGAAAGAGAACTTTAGAAGAAACGTTTGATTGACAAACCATTCTTCACATTACCCTCATAGTAAAATGTCAATTATAAAGGATTCTGGTGGTGCTTTAACTTTCCAGTTTCTACATGGGAACATTAGCAGCATCGCTGAGCTTAACGGGGTCAGGCACAGCTTGTCTGAGTGAAAGTTAATTGAATCGGTCTTTTAGAACACCATGTAGCAAGCTGAAACAGACCATGTTGTGGCAGTCAGAAAGAACAAGCTGAAACAGACCATGTTGTGGCAGTCAGAAAGAACAAGCTGAAACAGACCATGTTGTGGCAGTCAGAAAGAACAAGCTGAAACAGACCATGTTGTGGCAGTCAGAAAGAACAAGCTGAAACAGACCATGTTGTGGCAGTCAGAAAGAGCAAGCTGAAACAGACCATGTTGTGGCAGTCAGAAAGAGCAAGCTGAAACAGACCATGTTGTGGCAGTCAGAAAGAACAAGCTGAAACAGACCATGTTGTGGCAGTCAGAAAGAACAAGCTGAAACAGACCATGTTGTGGCAGTCAGAAAGAGCAAGCTGAAACAGACCATGTTGTGGCAGTCAGAAAGAACAAGCTGAAACAGACCATGTTGTGGCAGTCAGAAAGAGCAAGCTGAAACAGACCATGTTGTAGCAGTCAGAAAGAGCCAGCTGAAACAGACCATGTTGTAGCAGTCAGAAAGAACAAGCTGACACAGACCATGCTGTAGCAGTCAGAAAGAGCAAGCTGAAACAGACCATGTTGTAGCAGTTAGAAAGAACAAGCTGAAACAGACCATGTTGTGGCAGTCAGAATGAGCCAGCTGAAACAGACCATGTTGTGGCAGTCAGAAAGAACAAGCTGAAACAGACCATGTTATGGCAGTCAGAAAAAGCAAGCTGAAACAGACCATGTTGTGGCAGTCAGAAAAAGCAAGCTGAAACAGACCATGTTGTGGCAGTCAGAAAGAGCAAGCTGAAACAGACCATGTTGTAGCAGTCAGAAAGAGCAAGCTGAAACAGACCATGTTGTGGCAGTCAGAAAGAGCAAGCTGAAACAGACCATGTTGTGGCAGTCAGAAAGAGCAAGCTGAAACAGACCATGTTGTAGCAGTCAGAAAGAGCAAGCTGAAACAGACCATGTTGTAGCAGTCAGAAAGAGCAAGCTGAAACAGACCATGTTGTGGCAGTCAGAAAGAGCAAGCTGAAACAGACCATGTTGTGGCAGTCAGAAAGAGCCAGCTGAAACAGAAACAACCCATGCCAACAGTCAGCTACAGAGGGTTCCCAATCTGTGATCGCCACCAGCTGCCTCTCCTCCGTAGACTCCAATCATACTGTCTTTAATCAATGCTCTCTCTAATCAACATGTCTATAATGGTCATCTTTACACACAGTCGCTTGTTTGTGCTTCCTGGACAATGATGGCCTCGGGTCCATACAGACAGGCGGTTCTACAATTAGACTGACTAACATTACCACAAGCAAGCTGTGAGCCATCGCTGGGTTTTACGACCTAACTTGTTCGGGTGCGAGGATGGGGAGCTTGTCTTTGATTGGCCACTGGTTTGTTGACTAGGAGAAGGAGAGGAGAGAAGGGAGAGGGTTTATGGGATTCCGCCAGCAGCACTCACTAACCACAGGAAGTGACCATGGGAGGACAGGAAGTAGTTGAGTGTAAACAGCCAATAAGGAGGGGGTTCCTTCTATAAACAACAACAAGAGGCTAAGCTTCCTTCTGCATGATGTGTACATACAAGCCAGCCATGAAAAGCTGTTGATCCACTCAAATGTCTGAACAACAGGTTTACATTTTCCCACAATGGAAGTAAAGAAAGTTTGACTTATATTAGTGTTTGTCTGTGAGTACAGCAGTGAAGGCTCCTCAGAGGAGGAAGGGGAGAACCATCATCCTCAGTGAATCTCATAAAAATAAAAATGGTAAAACATTGAAAAAGTTATCCTTTTTAGATAAAACTACACTAAATATATTCACGTCACCAAATAATTTATTAAAACACACTGTTTTGCAATGACAGTCTAGAGTAGCCTCAACAAGGTAGCATCATGTGGTAGCCAGAGGACAGTTAGCTTCCATCCTCCTCTTGGTATATTGACTATGTCATGACTGTCCTGTGGGGATCCAAATAGGTCAGATCAACTTTGCAATAAATAACTTCAATTAGACCCTCTCTCACCCACAGAGGGGGGGGGGACTGGTCAAGGATAGAACATTCAGACATCCCTCTCCAAATTCAGCCAGGGAATGTGCCTTTGTTTTAAAAAGGCTTTTCCCGCAGAACCTCTAACACGTTCAGAGGCGATCTGGAGACCACTGGTGACGTTTCGGGTGTTATTTTGTGATGTAATTAAAAAAAAATTATAAAGGAAATATATTAGTTTTTTTTACCTTTATTTAACTAGGCAAGTCAGTTAAGAACAAATTCTTATTTTCAATGACGGCCTAGGAACAGTGGGTTAACTGCCTGTTCAGGGGCAGAACGACAGATTTTGTACCTTGTCAGCTCGGGGATTTGAACTTGCAACCTTTCTGTTACTAGTCCAATGCTCTAACCACTAGGCTACACTGCCAACAACTTACTGTATGTGTGAAGTGTCCATCCGATGAGTTGTGCATGAAATATGAAAAATTATGAAAGTGTTTTTGTTAAGAGAGGGACATGATTTTAGGAGCCATAAGAGATAATAGTTTTGCAGAACTTTGCACAGAGACAAGTCACGCCATTGAGTGAGGTCAGCCTGACTGAAATAACTGTATAAAATGATGGGTTAAGAATGAACATATCAGACCAGAGAGACGTTGAGCTGCAGCTCACTTTTTATTTTTTTCTCCCCAATTTCGTGGTATCCAATTAGTAGTTACAGTCTTGTCTCATCGCTGCAACTCCCATACGGACTCAGGAGAGGCAAAGGTCGAGAGTCGAAACACAACCCAACCAAGCCGCACTGCTTCCTGACAAAATGCCCACTTAATCCGGAAGCCAGCTGCACCAATGTGTCGGGGGAAACACCATACACCTGGCGACTGTGTCAGCATGCACTTCGCCCTGCCCGCCACAGGAGTCGCTAGTGCACGATGGGACAAGGACATCCCTGCCGGCCAAACCCTCCCCTAACCCGGACGACGCTGGGCCAATTGTGCGCTGCCCCATGGGTCTCCCGGTCAAGGCCAGCTGCAACAGAGCCCGGACTCGAACCCAGAATCTCTAGTGGCACAGCTAGCACTGCGATGCAGTGCCTTAGGTCACTGGGAAGCCCGCAGCTCACTTTTAAAGTAGATTAAACTTTGAATCTCAACATGAGGTAGAGACGATAAAGCCGGGAGGGACAATCACTGGTACGGCTGATTAGCTGTCCTAAGTAAAGTATCTCGAAAAAATAATTTAAGTGGGACCATTCCATTACTCTGTTCAAATCATCATATTATGCTACTCTCATCACCCCACTGGGAACCATTGACACAGCTGGCTAGAATATCTTCAAAGAAGCATCTTCCAGAGCAAATGGAATTAGAATAAAAATCTGTAGTTCTGCTCAGGACTACACAATAAATCACCGGATGCCAGACGGCTACCGGATACCGAATGACTGCAGAGAAGAACAACAGTAAAAGACGGGTGGGGACCTATTTTCAGAGCCTTACAAGCGTGTCGCGAAAAGGCCCAAACAACCCCCTTTCCAAGAAGGCCCAGTTAGGAGAGATACATGGCAAACCAAGGCATTTCCACGTAAATAGATTAATGATTTCTTACTCCAAGCGGGCGGCGGTTCGTGCACAAGGAATAAGTGAGAGTAGTTTCTAAATGTACCACCATTGAGTGTTTCTGTCCCTCTCTCTCTTTCTCGCCCTCTCCATGTCTTTTGTAACAAGCAGCCATATCGTTGTCAGTCCGCTAGGGACCTGTTTCTAATGTATTAAGTGTGTATGTTTATTCTGTGTTATCAAGGGGTGGCAGGTAGCCTAGTGGATAGAGCATTGGACCATTAACCGAAAGGTTGCTGGATCAAATCCCCAAACTGACAAGGTTCAAATCTGTCCTTCTTCCCTTGAGCAAGGCAATGTTCCCTGGGTGCCGAAGACATGGATGTCGATTATGCCAGCCCTCCACACCTTTCTGATTCAGAGGGTTTGGGTTAAATGCAGAAGATGCATTCAGTTTTACAACTGACTAGGTACCCCCATTTAGCTAGCTAAACCAATTTGTGTAGTACTGAACCATAAGCAAGGCTAGGGTTTTTGCAGATGCAAGGAGGTTACGACTGTTCAGAATGATATGATTAATAAGTTGACTGTTTATGGATGTAATATGTAAAGACCTTTAGAGTTTAATTTGGGAGATGATAACTTTAAAGAACCGCTCTTGTGGTGCCCCAAATCCTAATGAATTGTTACATGATTCATTTAATTTAATCGGGTAACAATTAAACATAGTTAGTTGATTAGATAAATAACAGTCATCCGATTAATGAAAGTAAAGTCACGACAACTTCAATACATAACCTCTTGGTTCCATAGACTTACACAGTAACTATGACAACTTCCAATCTATCAGAGATCTTGGAGCATGAACTGACATGTTGCCCACCCAATCAAATGATCAGATAATTATTATAGTACTGAAAGCATAAGCTACAGCTAGCTAGCACTGCAGTGCATAAAACGTGGTGAGTAGTTGACTTAAAGAGAAAGACAATAGTTGAACAGTTTTCAACAAATTCACTTCTTTAAAAAATGAAGAAGCAAGAGAGATATATATAGAGAGAGATTTTGTCTTTTTTTTAGTTACTCAAACCCCCGGCTCAAACAGAAGGATGCTATGTTAGCTAGCTGGCTATGACTATCCAACACAACACTGGAACTCGTTAAATTCAAGGTAATCTTTTGGTTTTATTAATTTATTTCCACCGGGGCCCCGCCGGTTTAACTGCTTAACTGGGTTTACTAACACATTAGTTCTATTACCTATGTTGACTAGGATGTTACTTTAGCTAATATGGGGACAACGATGTAGGCTGTGTGTAGCGGTTATGGTTTGGCTTGGAAATATGTTTTTGCCTGGTCACATACAGCTGATGTGTTGTTCATTGACGTCCACAAATGAAGGGAAATGGTGAGAGGAGACTGCATAGAGGCTACAATGAAGACAACATGGCTGCTATGAAAGTGAACTGTGTTTATGTGTGATTAGGGGTTTATTCATTCCGCCGATTCTGATCGAAAACATTTCTTAAACAGAAGCAAACAAAACATGGATAAGAGTCCCTGAATTTGTCCAATAGAAACTCTCGTTTGCAACTGTTGGACTAATGATCACACCCTAAATAAGCTAGATGCAGGCAAGAGTGTGTGAGGCCGTATTGGATGTGTCACTGTCTGTCCACGTGTCATTGTCTGTCATCTCAAATGTTTCTCTTGACCTGTGTGCACCTACATTGTAAACTTTCATACATAGGCTAGGTTGTAGCAACCTCGTGATGAATACAGGGAAAATGTCAGTGTAGTATGTAATGTAGTAGCCTAAATCTATAGATGTTACATTGACCTGGGTGAATGGAATATGAATGACAGTCATCCAACATGCTGTAATAGAAATAAGGCCATGCTCATGAAAAAAATAAATGGTCCTCCCTCATCATAAACGTCACTGACCACCACTTGAGTACAGTATCTGTCCGTGTCATTGTTTAACCACACGTCACTGTGCCAGCTTCTAAAAAGCATGTCCTTGTCAAACAGGAATTATTTATACCCAAACAAGCTAGCGGAGCTCCAGCATCACACCTCCAAAACAAACACAGCCCCTATATGTGTGTTCTACTGTGGAAATACACCTCAAGGTGGTAACACAACAACATGCTGGCCCCAAACCATGCCCGAGCCAAGAGTTTATCAGAACAGATCCAGGGACGCATGATGAAATCAATGGGAGTATGGGAAAATACCAGACTCCCACTGCAATCACATAGACAAATACACCTCTCCCTGTCACCTCCCCCAAGCATGACCAGACATACAGTACAGTATGATCAGTGGTGCATGTTGTCTCTCTGTGCCTGACAGCATCTGTTTCACATTTCCCTCACCTGTGTTATACAATATTACCGTGCCCCCATTACATCACTGTTACAGTGCGTCAACCTGCAACTTGACCAATGACAGAAAGTGTCTGGTCTGTCACTCTGTCTGACATGCAGACTGATACAACGAACGTCAGACTGTGACTAATTGACTTAGTATCTGACTGACTGGCTACGACATGATTGATTGACTGTAAGGAAAATTGTGAATTCATTCGACGTGTCGCTCAGAGACACACACCTATCAGGCTGAGTGTAGATCAGAATAATGTCATGTTTGTGTGAGATCAGACTGCAAGAGGAGGAGTAGAGGGGAGGCATGCAATCCTTACACATGTTTAAACACATGCACAAACAGGTACAATACCCAAGTCTTTTACAAGTGACAGGAAGTGTAGATATGGGCCAAAATCCCCATGATCCACTTGTTAATGATGACCTCTATCGCTTCAGAATAATGTCGACCCTGTGGTATCTGTATGTACCCTAGAAAAGTAACAGGTCATTATACACACAGTTACACATAGACTTTGTTCACCAAGGATCTCGAATAACAACAATGAGCTTTTTTTTTAGGTAAGTTGACATCCATTTGAAGGTCCATGGTAAGTTTACGGTAAGGGGCTGCATTAACAGCTTACATGATTCCAGTATACAAACAACTCCAGCAAGATAGCCAAATGTTTATGTTTGACATCATCACATCCGATCGCCGGATGAGATAAACCAGTGAGCGTGATAAACTTCCATCAACAAATTCATGTGAAGCCCTCAAACTGAGGGTTATAGTAAAAAAGCAGGTTCATTGAGTTAGCCAGCTAACTTGTCTAAATGTTCTGAAATAACTTTTTTTTAGAAAGATAAGCTTCAAATGAGCATGGTCTCTTTAACTCAACAACACATATCGGAGTTTTGTTTTGTTTTTACTCATTGAACTTGCTTTGTAGTATACCCCTCAGGTGTGTTCACACAAACCACACCAAACTAAACACACGCAGAGACAGTACACACAGGTAGGCCTACACATGCGCACAAGCTCGACCTGAAATTAGCACTTTGGATCACGTTTTTAAGGAAACACCTCAAACATCTCCGCCCCGTCCATCTGAGGGCACGCGAGCTGATATATTACAGGTAAATTGCCAAACCTGGTGTTAGGGCTGGAAAATGCCAGTGCGGGAGTTTTTACATGACGAAATTGCAAACTAACGTGCTTTTGACACTAGAGCCGCTTTAACGCCAGCCGAAAATAGAGCCCTTAAATCAGATCCGTTTCCACATGAAGGAGCATGTAGGTCAAACCTCCAGTCAGGTTTAGAACCAGAGTTAAACCCATTTAGCTGACCCACATCACAGGCTGACTCAACACCATGCAGTCCCACTCTGAGAACCTCATTCACCACACACACACCCTAACCTCTCAACACACACAAAACTCATATACACCCTAACCTCTCAACACACACACACCCTAACCTCTCAACACACACAAAACTCATATACAACCTAACCTCTCAACACGCACAAGACTCGTATACAACCTAACCTTTCAACACACACAAAACTCATATACAACCTAACCTCTCAACACGCACAAGACTCATACACACCCTAACCTCTCAACACACACAAAACTCATATACACCCTAAACTCTCAAAACACACAAAACTCATATACAACCTAACCTCTCAACACGCACAAGACTCGTATACAACCTAACCTTTCAACACACACAAAACTCATATACACCCTAAACTCTCAAAACACACAAAACTCATATACAACCTAACCTCTCAACACCCACAAAACTCATACACACCCTAACCTCTCAACACACACAATACTCATATACAACCTAACCTTTCAACACATACAAAACTCATATACACCCTAAACTCTCAACACACACAAAACTCATATACAACCTAACCTCTCAACACACACAAAACTCATATACACCCTAACTCCTCAACACACACAAGACTCATACAACTCTCCCTAATCCCCCCCCTGGTTTGGCTGAGTGCTCCTCCTCAGTAGAGAGCTGCCCAACTTTCCATGGACATTTCATAACCTCCTTGATTCAGCTCCTAGCTCAGATCCTTTGAGGTGCTTTATTGGCAGAAGTAGTCCCTGACATTTTTCATATAGACAACAAAGGAAAACAGAAAAGCCCTTTTTTAATCAACTTCCATTCCTTGTCTCTTTCCTTGTCCCAATTCAATTTCTCTCTGTCTTTGTTCTCCTAGACTTCCAAACATATTTTCAACCTCTCCATCTTCCTCCTCCCTCCGTCTGTACCCTACCACCTCCCTCTATGGTTCTAATTGCACACACTTCATATAAAACACAACCAGACTATTTTCTCTTCCCCCTTTAAACGCTGCACAGAGCGTGTGGCTCATTCCAACTAGACTAACAGTTCAGGGCTGCTCCAGCTCTAATCACCCCCTTCTTTATGTCTCTCCCTCTCTCTCTCCGTCCATCTCTCTCTCTATCATCTGTGGAGCCATTTCACATATATAATAGAATAACAGGTGAGGAGTACAGAGAATGAACAGTGAGCTCTCTATCTCTCTCCCTCCTCTGTCTCTATCTATCTCCCTCCCCTGTCTCTCTATCTCTCTCTTTCTCCCTCCCCTGTCTCTCTTTCTCTCTCTCTCTCTCTCTCTCTCTCTCCCTCCCCTATCTCCCTCTCTCTCTCTCTCTCTCTCTCCCTCCCCTGTCTCCCTCTCTCTCTCTCCCTCCCGTCTCCCTCTCTCTCTCTCCCTCCCCTATCTCCCTCTCTCTCTCTTTTCCCCTGTCTCCCTCTCTCTCTCTCTATCCCATTTCCCTCTCTCTCTCTCCCTCCCCCGTCTCCCTCTCTCTCTCTCCCTCCCCTGTCTCCCTCTCTCTCTCTCCTTCCCCCGTCTCCCTCTCTCTCTCTCCCTCCCCTGTCTCCCTCTCTCTCTCTCCCTCCCCTGTCTCCCTCTTTCTGTCCGGTGAGACGGAGTGTTTATCTTTATCGCAGGGAGGCTCAAGACATTCTTCCTGGGATTGGAATGGGAAAGACATTCTTCCTGGGATTGGAATGGGAAAGACATTCTTCCTGGGATTGGAATGGGAAAGACATTCTTCCTGGGATTGGAATGGGAAAGACATTCTTCCTGGGATTGGAATGGGAAAGACATTCTTCCTGGGATTGGAATGGGAAAGACATTCTTCCTGGGATTGGAATGGGAAAGACATTCTTCCTGGGATTGGAATGGGAAAGACATTCTTCCTGGGATTGGAATGGGAAAGACATTCTTCCTGGGATTGGAATGGGAAAGACATTCTTCCTGGGATTGGAATGGGAAAGACATTCTTCCTGGGATTGGAATGGGAAAGACATTGCCATCAAGCGGGATTAGCAGCAGGAGTGGAGAGGAAGAAGGAGAAAGAGGAGGCGAGCCAGAGAAAGAGAGAGGAAGGGAGGGGGTAGAAACCAGAGAAACCAGTGAAGGACCTGGTACTACTGTTCCTTCCTGACGGACACTTTGCGCTAACTAATCCAGCAGACCCCAAAAGTCGCACCACACAACTGGCCTATATAAGCGTACCTAGTCTTTCACCACTAACACACCACGGACACAACCCACAATAAAGCAATGGGCACTGGACTGCTGTCATCCCTACATCAACTCACACTACAACTCCTTGCAAACTCACAGACCCTACCACCCTTAGTAAAGCAGTCATTTGCCTGCAGCAGTCCTCTTCAGACAAACCACTTCCCAGAGCCTTCGGTGAATGAATGGGCTTCTATCTCTGCCTCTCTGTGTCCTATAAACCACACATCCATACTCCAACACATGCTTTCAACATTAACTGGGTGAGCGGCTGGCAAAGCAGACAGAAATAAAGGAAAAGCATTCCTGGCTCTGCTTCTCTATCATTTGTGTCTCTCCTTATTCTGCACTCCCTCATTCCCTCTTTCAATTCAACCCTTCGGTTTGAACGGTTTTTCCAGAAGATTCTGGGATTTTAATCCCATCTGTTTTAGCTCGTGAAGTTTTACTACAATGGCAACACTGTATTTCATTAAAGCAGTGAGGTAAGCACGAAGCAACAGTGGCTGTGCTAATGTGGTGTGTGCTCATTGTTCTCTCTCCAATGATCTGAACATGACAGAGAGTTAATGAAAAGCATCTTGCTCGTTGCTGCTCACCCTCTCCTGGCTTCCCCTCTTCCTTCTCTCCCTTCTCTCTCTCTCTCTCTCTCTCTCTCTCTCTCTCTCCATAAACAATTACTTCCACCGAAGTGAGTTAAAAAAAAAAACATTTTTGTTTTAAAAGGTTGTTAGTACCTTCAGTGATGCGGTCCAGGTGAGTGTGTCTGTCTGCGCCTCAGGTAGTCCCCAGGAGTTGTGTGTGTGTGTGTGTGTGTGTGTGGTTGTTTCTGTGCCGGTCTGCCAGGTAGCAGAGCAGCATATATAGAGCAGCCAGCAGCCAGACAGTGACAGACTCAGCCTCCCTCCCTCTCTCTCTCTCTCTCTCTCTCTCTCTAACTGCGTGAGTCAGCCAGAGCCTGTCTGAGAACCACCTATTTCACAATAAAAGCTTGGCAACATGGGCCACTGATCGAGAACTTCCCTTTCAGAACCGGACTCCAAGAATAACAACAACTATTTTTGAGTCAGAGACAAGAGACTGAAAGTGAGAGAGAAAGAGAGAGATTGTGAAAGAATGCGACAGCTCAAGGTAGACTCCCAGATCGTATTACATTCGGGTACCTGACGTATGTTTATCACATTGTTATTTCGGACTAAGATCTGATGTATAATGTTCCCACTGATTCATGGGAAATTAAGTTCCTGAATCAGAGAAGAAATTCATCAAACATGTTCTTCTCTCTTCCTCAGATAAGATACAATAGGAAGGGAATCTCCGTTGTAAAGTCTCTATTGTGACTTTATACTGGCAGGAAATAGAATCCATATTATGTTCTGTGTACTATAGTTGTCATGGGTGGCACACAGAAACAGTCTCTGCTGTGCTTTTCATATGTTTACAGAGCAGAGTTTGCATTATCTACATGCCAGCCACATAACAACCAAGTAGTCTGCGCTTTCTATAAATGACAACCATGGTACGTAGTCGCAGCAGTCTATCTCGGAACTAGGATTAGTTAGAACAGTGGATCACACTTAAAAGGCCACACAGTCCATTACAGACTAACAATCTTCCCCCACCACCACCCCCACAGATCTGGAGCATGTCAACAGTTTTTTCCCCCAGAGATTTTGGCCTTCAATTTTGGGAGGCAGACATACATTTTTGGTGCATTTATCAGTTCTGTTTTGGTGTGTAATGTCTATTTGTAGGTCGGCCCGTGTTCTCCATCTCATCTGCTCTGCTGTTGTCTCTCAGTGGCTGGAGATGAGTCCCAGAGGAGAGATAAGGGGGTGAGGGGGTGGGGTAGGGGTCAGTGGTAGGGGGTGGGGAACATGGGGGCGAGGGAATGTTCAGTTCCTCTCTCATGAGGGCTCAGTCATCTCCCCGGTGTCGAGTCACACCATTCACGGCCGAGTCAGCTTCTATGTATCTCACTCTCCTGCTTATGGAAGACAGGTTCAACAACTGTGTGAGTAGTATAGTGTTGTAATGGCGATGGATGTATGCAATAATTTTGCTGACGTTACAGTATATCACAGACAACCTGTAATTAATGCCACTCTGCTCGCTGTAAAGAGGAAGTTATGTCTACGTTTCCTGGGTGTCAGGATGTGCATCTGCGCGCATCTGGGTACCAGAACCCCCCCCCCCCCCCCCGCACGCAAACAAGGTCAGGGATCTGGACAGCAGCTATAATCAAAGGCTGATTGACTTCATGCGGAAACAATGTGATTCTCAAAAGAGTATAGCTGCTAGAGCTTCTCTGTGTTTAGAATGTCATTCCCTCTGGGAAACAGCCCCTGCTCTCAACAGGCCATCACTAAGACCTCTGTTTCCATGCTGTCAACTAATAAGCATACACTCTCTCTCTCTCTCTTTCTCTCTCTCTCTCGCTCTCTCTCTCTCTCTCTCTCTCTCTCTCTCTCTCTCTCTCTCACTAATCTCTCTCTCTCTCTCTCTCTCACTCTCACTAATCTCTCTCTCACTAATCTCTCTCTCACCAATCTCTCTCTCTCAATTCAATTTTCATTTCAATTCAATTCAAATTTAATTTAAGGGCTTTATTGGCATGGTAAACATATGTTAACATTTCCAAAGCAAGTGAAGTAAATAATAAACAAAAGTGAAATAATCAATACAAATTAACAGTAAACATTACACTCACAAAAGTTCCAATAGAATAAAGACACTATTAACATTAATCTTGCTGCTGTGATGGCACACTGTGGTATTTCACCCAATAGATATGGGAGTTTATCAAATTTTTTGTGGGTCTGTGTAATCTGAGGGAAATATGTGTCTCTAATATGGTCATACATTTGGCAAGAGGTTAGGAAGTGCAGCTCAATTTCCACCTCATTTTGTGGGCAGTGTGCACATAGCCTGTCTTCTCTTGAGAGCCAGGTCTGCCTACGGTGGCCTTTCTCAATAGCAAGTATATGCTCACTGAATCTGTACATATTCAAAGCTTCCCTTAAGTTTGGGTCAGTCACAGTGGTCAGGTATTCTGCCACTGTGTGCTCTCTGTTTAGGGCCAAATAGAATTCTAGTTTTCTCTATTTTTTGTTAATCCTTTCCAATGTGTCAACTAATTATCTTTTTGTTTTCTCAGCCTGTTTAGGGAACTCATCTCTCTGTAGGTGATGGCTTTGTTATGAAAGGTTTGGGAATCGCTTCCTTTTAGGTGGTTGTAGAATTGAACAGCTCTTTTCTGGATTTTGACAATTAGCGTGTATCGACATAATTTTGCTCTGCATGCATTATTTGACTACCAGAATCAGGTGGGTTCTGGTAGTCTTAATCGTTGAATCTACGATTGTTATTTGATCACGTATATGTTTTGGTTCTTTGTTATAGGGCCAAAAAGATTGGAGAAGTGGTTTACCCATACATCTCTGTTTTTGATAGATAACTATTTGTGTTGTTGTTTGTTTATTGTTTTCCAATTTTCTCAGAAGTGGTTAGAGTCATGGATTCTGCAGTTACATTGAGCTGATTTCTGTTCCTACTTTTTCCGTAGTGTATTTCTGTATTGTTTTAGGGATTCACCATAGTGAAGGCGAGGACTCAGGTTTTCTGGGTCTCTATGTTTTTGGTTGGATAGGTTTATCAATTTCTTTCTTAGGTGTTTGCATTCTTCATCAAACCATTTGTCATTGTTGTTAATTTTCTTCCGTTTTATGTTAAATATTTTTAGATTTGATAGGGAAGCCGAGAGGTCAAATATAATGTTTAGGTTTTCTACTGACAAGTTTACACCTTCACTACTACAGTGAAACAATTTGTCCAGAAAGTTGTCTAAAAGGGATTGAATTTGTTGTTGCCTAATTGTTTTTTGGTAGGTTTCCACACTACTTTCCTTCCATCTATAGCAGTTCTTGATATTATTCAGACCCTTTGGCTTTGATGCCTCATGATTTGAGTACTGCACTGTTCAAGTAGACTGTGATTTTGCTGTGATCTGATAGGGTTGTCAGTGGGCTGACTGTGAACTCCCTGAGAGACTCTGGGTTGAGGTCAGTGATAAAGTAGTCTTCAGTACTACTGCCAAAAGATGAGCTATAGGTGTACCTACCATAGGAGTCCCCTCATATCCTACCATTGACTATGTACATACTCAGTGTACCACAGAGCTGCAGGAGTTGTTGTTATGTTGTTGTTATGTTGTTGTAGTTGTGCCTAGGGGGGCATATAGGGGAGGGAATGCTGGGCAGGATAAGTGTTTGTCCCCCTGTGTGCTGAGGGTTTCAGGTTCTTGTCCAGTTCTGGCATTTAGGTTGCCACAGACTAGTACATGTCCCTGGGCCTGGAAATGATTGATTTCCCCCTCCAGGATGGAGAAGCTGTCTTCATTAAAGTATGGGGATTCTAGTGGAGGGGTATGTGATATAGGTAGCACACAGGACATTTTTCTCTGTTAAGATCATTTCCTTTGGAATTTTTAGCCAAATGTAAAATGTTTCTGTTTTGATTAATTTAATAGAGTGAGTTAGGTCTGCTCTATAGCAAATTAGCATACCCCCTAAGTCTCCTCCCTGTTTCACACCTGATAGTTTGGTGGATGGGACTACCAGCTCTCTGTAACCTAGAGGGCAACCAGTGGGTCCATCTCCTCTATACCAGGTTTCTTGTAGGATGACAACGTCTGTATTTCTGATTTCTTTGGTGAAGTCCAGGTGCCTGCTCTTTAGGCCAAAGGCAGGTGACCTCAGGCTTTGGATATTCCAGGATGAGATAGTGAAGGTTTTGTGTTCCATAAAATCCAATGTTGTTAGTCGTGTGGTTTCGTGAGCAGAGACTGCTGTGTGAGCAAAGTCTGCTGAGCATCTGCTACATGCCATGCCATTGCCTTTGGCTGGTGTAAGAGTGGGGGTTGGGCCTGTTTGCCTGCTCACAGCCTGGGCGTATATGTGTGACTTTCATGTTGAGGGCCTCTTTGCAGGAATGGGGTGCATGGGGTGGGCAGAAGGGGCATAGGTCAGATCTGAGTGAGCCTGAATGGGGTGTGGGCATGATTGACTTGGGGGGTGTTGATTGGTTGGGGTGGGGGTGTGGATGTTGCTAGTGGTGCTGTGGTGTGGATGTATGTCCTCTCTGTGTAGGTCTGGGGGGGTGAGGTGGGCGAGTGTCTCTCTGGACTGGGCGGGGTGTCTGTTGATCTGTTGCTCCTGTGTGAGGTGTTGGGGCTGTGGTTGAGGGCGATGTCCTTTAGGGTCCGGGGCGAAGGTGGGCACTGCTGCCTTGTATAGGTGGACCTGGTCGTAAAGGCTGTTCAAGTCCAGGGTGGAGTGGTGGGCCAGGTAGACTTTTGGTATTGAGGCACAGTCATGGGAAATACTTGCGTTTACTTTGTGTATGGTAGCAGGGTGGCAGTATTTTTGTGGTAGCAGAGTGGAGATAACCACTTGTGTGTTGGGGAAAGTAGAGGAAGCTTTTTCAATCACTCCCTTGAGTGCTGTGGCCACCCTTTCCTGCTGTGTTCTCAGCTTGTTTGTGCCTGTGTGTATTGTTATGTGGCTGGGTGACCTTAGTTGGTCCTCAGACAGAAGGTTTAGGACGCGCTGGGTGTTTGGACACCAGAGTTTAGACACTGTGTTTGGGAAAAAGTTAATTTTCTTGTATATATTTCCTGTTTGAGTCCATAAGAAGTACAATCTGTGGCTTGTGTATGTCCTCAGTGGGTGTGTGGTGGTCGTCAGGAGGGCTATCAGGGTAGCTGATGGGGGGGTGTTCAGAGGGGGTTGGATCCCCTGGGCTTGGGGGTCTTAATTTGTCTGTCCTGCTGTGATGTCGATGCTATGGTCAGGGTCTGGGGTAGACTGTTCTGTTGTGGTGTCGAGACTTTGGTCAGTGTGAGGTGGGCTGTTCTGCTGGTTTCTCTGTGGGGGTGGCCGGCTATCTAATGGGTTGTTCTCTGTCACACTTCATTGTTCTCACCTTCTACTCCAGCACTCTGATCCTCTCCTGTTGATGTTGTCTCACCACAGTCCAGAGTGTAGATATGTCTCTCTCCACCCTCAGCTCTGGTTGAGGGAGGTATTGTTGAGCTGGACTATGTTGTGTGCTGACTGGAGTGTGTTCACCTACAGTTACTGCCTTATCCTTCATTTCAATGAGGGAGTAGTAGCGGGAGGTTGACTTTCCGCTTGGGGTTGCTCGTCTGTGGGGTTGTATAATGAAGAGGTCGGGTCTGACACGCTCGGGGTGGGGGTACCTTTCTCAAGTGAGAGCTTATCCTGCTGAGCTTTCTCTTTGATTATGTGAAAGTCCAGCTGAAACAGTTTTGGTTTGACCTGTACAATTACTGTTCCAGACTTGTACAGGTTGACATTGAGTCCTCATTCTCTAGTATCCTGGAGTTTCCACCCATCGCTACCCCCCCCCCCTTAACAGAGGGGTAGTGTGTTTCTATAGCACTGCACCATGCCAGGGGATGGTCTGTGTGGAATATTAAGTTGCTTATGTTCCCATTTTTCTAATAGTCAGCAAAAAGTGTCTCTTGATTTTCCATAAGGAGCTTATTTTTGTACTCTTTTGGTGCCTTCTCATTGTTTTACATCCAGAGGATACTGTATTGTAGTGACCTCTGAACAGAGGTAGGGGGCTTCAAAGGCCTCTGCATTTGGGTGGGGGAGGCTGTGAGACTCTCCTGCCATTGTTGCACTCAATGGCTTTGACACCTCTCACTTCTCACCTCAGTGCTAATTGAAGTTGCAGTCAGGTCTGTTTTGTCCTAGCAAGTTTGGTAGCCTTAACTTAGCATTAAGTCCTTATAAGTAAGTAAATATATAATTGTAATGTATTTTTCTTCTTGGCTTTAAAAGTAGCTTCAGACTAAACATTACTCACTCAGTTCCAGGTTGGATGGTGTTTTCAGGTTTCTGTTGTTTGTTTCACCACTCTCTCTCACCACTCTCTCTCCACTGTCACTCCCTCTCCACTGTCTCTCTCTCACCACTCTCTATCTCACCACTCTCTTTCACCCCTCTCTCTCTGCTCACCCTTATCCCTTTCTTCCATGCCCCTGCTGTGTTGTAAAGGTCAGCTCTAACCAATCAATCAATCAACCAATCAAATGTATTTATAAAGCACTTTTTACATCAGTGCTGTCACAAAGTGCTGTACAGAAACCCAGCCTAAAATCCCAAACAGCAAGCAGACACAATGTGCTGTACAGAAACCCAGCCTAAAATCCCAAACAGCAAGCAGACACAATGTGCTGTACAGAAACCCAGCCTAAAATCCCAAACAGCAAGCAGACACAATGTGCTGTACAGAAACCCAGCCTAAAATCCCTAGGAAAAACTCCCTAGAAAGGCAGGAACCTAGGAAGAAACCTAGAGAGGAACAAGGCTCTGAGGGGTGGCCAGTCCTCTTCTGTCTGTGCCGGGTGGAGATTATAACAGTACATGGCCAAGATGTTCAAACGTTCATAGATGACCAGCAGGGTGAAATAATAATAATCACAGTGGTTGTAGAGGGTGGAACAGGTCAGCACCTCAGGAGTCAATGTCAGTTAGCTTTTCATATCAACTATCTTCCTTATTTGGAAACCTGCTCCATTCCTTGCAGGTCACCCTAACCCAACTGGCCAATCCAGTGTCAAGCCACAGCTCTTTCAGCCAATCCTTCTGCTCGCCATGTCCTTTTAAGGACTGCCCACCTCAGGGGAAGTCTGGGGGTTGTTGAGGCACGATCTGCCTCCCTGCTTTCTATACTTAGTATCCTCTACTTTTACTCATTCTTTATCTTTCAAGAAAACTCCCTCTCTCTTTCTCTGGCTAGTTCTTTTTGTAGACACCCATTCACGCTCCAGGTTCACATTTAGAGCAACAATATGTAACCACTCAGAGAGCTGATAAACAACAACATTCTCACTTTGTTTTTTTTAACAACATTGGCATGACATTAATGAAATACCTCAAGTTGCAAATGAACGTCAGGACTGTCCTGCGCTTGCCAGGTAGCTGACAGTGAAGAAACAGAGTGTTCTGTGTATAAACTCAGTTCCATATGTGTCTCTTTAACATACATGTTTCCCAGCTTTCCAGAAAACCACACAAAGCCTCTACAAGAAAGTGATGGCTAATACACCATTAGAGAGTTAATGAGTTACACCTCATAAACACCAGGCCTCTGCTGTGAGTACAGCTCTGAGTCACAGCACAGATATGTGACAAAGCCTGGCAGCCAGCGCAACAAGGCTCTGAACGTAACACAACCACAACCATAGAGCAGTACGGTCCCACAAACACGACCCTGAATGTAACACAACCACAACCATAGAGCAGTACGGTCCCACAAACACGACCCTGAATGTAACACAACCACAACCATTGAGCAGTACGGTCCCACAAACACGACCCTGAATGTAACACAACCACAACCATAGAGCAGTACGGTCCCACAAACACGACCCTGAATGTAACACAACCACAACCATAGAGCAGTACGGTCCCACAAACCTGACTCTGAACGCAACACAACCACAACCACAACCGTAGAGCAGTACGATCCCATAAACACGACCCTGAATGTAACACAACCACAACCATAGAGCAGTACGGTCCCACAAACACAACCCTGAATGTAACACAACCACAACCATAGAGCAGTACGGTCCCAAAAACACAACCCTGAATGTAACACAACCACAACCATACAGCAGTACGGTCCCACAAACACGACCCTGAATGTAACACAACCACAACCATACAGCAGTACGGCCCCATAAACACGACCCTGAATGTAACACAACCACAACCATAGAGCAGTACGGTCCCACAAACACGACCCTGAATGTAACACAACCACAACCATACAGCAGTACGGTCCCACAAACACGACCCTGAATGTAACACAACCACAACCATACAGCAGTACGGTCCCACAAACACGACCCTGAATGTAACACAACCACAACCATACAGCAGTACGGTCCCACAAACACGACCCTGAATGTAACACAACCAAAGACACAAGACAAAGAGCAATACGGCACACAGACACAACCCCGAACGCAAGAGGTCGCAAGATCAACACAAAGCTCTGAATTTGACAGGCACGAACCATAGCTTCAACAATACCACATACGTATATTAAACACGTTGTTTACGTCTACTGTATAAGCACGGTTGGAGAAATAATGAACATTCCAAAGCATCAAAATCCAATCTGAGATGAACTCTTGAGTACAAAAAAACAAACAGTATCCAGGCACCTCTGTAAACAGTTTATGTGTATTTGTGTATTTGTGTATGTGTGTATGTGTGTATCTGTGTATGTGTGTATGTGTGTATTTGTGTATGTGTGTATTTGTGTATGTGTGTATTTGTGTATGTGTGTATGTGCGTATTTGTGTAGGTGTATATGTGTGTATTTGTGTATGTGTGTATGTGTGTATGTGTGTATTTGTGTATGTGTGTATGTGCGTGAGTGAGAAATAGCGCCGGGAAAGAACGGTTATCCACTGTTACCCTGACGATGATGACCTCAGAGAGGGTTAAAAAGGTTGAGGAGTGGGACACAATCATTTAATCTCTGTGGTATGACAATTATGCAGCTGGCATGGGTTTGAATGGCACTGGGTCAATCCATAAGCAATATATGACAAATGAAAGGGGATTAGTAGCTTCCTCATCTCTACCACTCTGCAGGCTTAACATACATACACACATAGTGTCACCTACAACCAAGCAGGCTGTTGTTCTAAGCTCCTGCATGTTTGGGATTGTTACCCCAGTGTGTGTGCGTGACACACATTTTAGTCAGGAATAGAGTTCCCTGAAGCCATGAGGGGGAGGGTTACCACATGGTGAGGTTGTGACCCCATACGCAGCCATTTACTAGCAGCATTTTAACACATAATAGTCACCTTTGACCTCTGACCCCTAAAAGATAATTGTTGTACCCTGTCTGCCATGTGGCTCCAGCAGAGCCGACACCTTTCACTTCCTGCTCCCTGGACACAAAAGGACAGAACATGACTTTGTATTGTTCTGCGATTTCAGCTGTTTACAAAACCAAATACTCTCTCTCGCCCTCTCCCTCGCTCTCTCTCATTGTGACTCAGTGTGCTTGTGGTAGGTCTCTCAGGGTGGAGACTGTGACAGATCAGTCTGGAACAGTGAGGATTAACACAGCTGTCTGAACACGATGACCCTCTCACCCTAACCCTGCGGGGGTTCTGAGAGGCACCACAGCATCACTTCCTCGTCACCGTGACGACAGGCCCACTTTGCCACATCATGATCTCATGATCAACAGCCTGTTTTTAGACTCACCAGAAGGAACTCAACTTGAACCAGAACTCAACCACATTTCAAGTAGTCCCCAATCAAGGACTGCGTTGTGAAGGTTAATGGTTTTGTTATGTAATGTTTTTAAGTTTAGATTGTGAGCGGGTTATGACAAGGCAAAGTTGAGGTTGTGTCAACTGCTGATCTGTGCTTGACTCCTCTGTTTTTCACGATCTGTAATCCTCACATAATCTGGAGCAATCAGGAAGATGGAGCCAGGTGGAGATTCTCACAGAGGGTTTGCCAGCGAGGGCTCAGCGGTAGATGAAAAGAAGGTCGTTTCTAAAATGGATACGTGCAAGATAACTATTTCAACTGTCATGTTTTGATTCCCTGTCTTATGAAACAGTGATTAAGATATCAAATGTTTGCAGGATAATTACTGCTTGTGTGTTTGACGACGCCCACCCACAGATTATATCCCAACACATAATCTAATGTTGTGCGACCGTGATCACAGTCAGTACCACAGTCCCACCTCACTGCCTCCTTCACTTGACTCTTCGCTATGATCCTCTCCTCCAAAACCCTCACATGACATGGGTTTGGACTTCCCCTTCAGAGGCGGCCGCTTGAAAAGAATGTCCTTGGTGTTTCTGTACAAATACATACGGTGTCATTATCTTTTGTAGACTTTGTTGGCATGTGAAAATAGTCCATGTTGACAGTCATCGACAGCACGGGAGTTAAGAAATTGAAGATGTGCCACACGGAATGTCAGGGAAAATCTGAGACAACAGCTCCACTAACTGACTATCTGAATGCCTCTCCCACACAGTGTTTTTAGCTCTTACTAGCAAGGATATGGCATAATCCACAGCAGATGCAAACAGTTCATGTGAAATGTCACGCAGTAGCATGCATTAATACTAGAAAGTTGATACTAGACACCAATACCACTCACACTCCATCCGTCACAATGGACAGTACACATGTGACACACACACACACACACAGAGAGAGAAGATTGACAACTTCCAGATCAGTCCAGTGTGTGTCTTTATATGTGGTCACGTGTCCCTTTAGACCCCTGGTGAGTCTGAACCCTAAACCAGGACTGAGCATACAGACTCTCTACAAAATTGCAGCCCAGGTACCTCAAACTGATATCATAGCTCCCAGCTAAGTGATTTATGACCTGCCTCATGGCATAGCTACATACCCAACATTTACAGCTTAATACATACCCTTATACACCGCCGCAAGCCCTTGAGACCAAAAACCGTCTCTCTCTCTCTCTCTCTCTCTCCCTTTTGGCTTTATTAGCATGGGAAACATATGTTAACATTGCCAAAGGAAGTGAAGTAGATAATATACAAAAGTGAAATAAACAATAAAAATTAACAGTAACCATTACACTCACAGAAGTTCCAAAAGAATAAAGACATTTCAAATGTCATATTATGACTATATACAGTGTTGTAACAATGTACCAATGGTTAAAGTACAAAAGGGGAAATAAATAAGCATAAATAAGGATTGTATTTACAATAATATATATAATAATATATCCCATTTAGCAGACGCTTTTGTCCAAAGCGACTTACAAGTCGGCTGGGGCCACTACTTTTACATATGGGTGGCCCCAGCGGGAATCGAACCCACGGCGCTTGGCGTTGCAAGCGCCATGCTCTACCGACTGTGCCACACAGGACCCCAATGGTTTTTGTTCTACACTGGTTGACCTTTTCTTGCGGCAACAGGTCACAAATCTTGCTGCTGTGATGGCACACTGTGGTATTTCACCCAGTAGATATGGGAGTTTATCAAAATCAGGTCACAAAATCTAACATGACCATACACTGGACAGGAGGTTAGGAAGTGCAGCTCAGTTTCCACCTAATTTTGAGGGCAGTGTGCACATAGCCTGTCTTCTCTTGAGAGCCAGGTCTGCCTACGGCGGCCTTTCTCAATAGCAAGGCTATGCTTACTGAGTCTGTATATAGTCAAAGCTTTCCTTAGGTTTGGGTCAGTCACAGTGGTCAGGTATTCTGCCACTGTATACTCTCTGTTTAGGGCCAAATATCATTCAAGTATGCTCAGTTTTTTTGTTAATTATTTTCAATGAGTCAAGTAATTATCTTTTTGTTTTCTCATGATTTGGTTGGGTCTAATTGTGTTGCTGTCCTGGGGCTCTGTGGGGTGTGTTTGTGTTTGTGAACAGAGCCCCAGGACCAGCTTGCTTAGAGGACTCTTCTCCAGGTTCATCTCTCTGTAGGTGATAGCTTTGTTATGGAAGGTTTGGGAATCGCTTCCTTTTAGGTGGTTGTAGAATTGAACAGCTCTTTTCTGGATTTTGATAATTAGTGGGTATCGGCCTAATTCTGCTCTGCATGCATTATTTGGGTTCTACACTGTACACAGATGATATCTTTGCAGAATTCTGCATGCAGTCTCAATTTTGTGTTTGTCCCATTTTGCGAATTCTTGGTTGGTGTGCGGACCCCAGACCTCACAACCATAAAGGGCAATGGGTTCTATAACTGATTCAAGTATTTTTAGCCAGATCCTAATTGGTATTTCGAATTTTATGTTCCTTTTGATGGCATAGACTGCCCTTCCACAGCTTTGTGGAAGTTACCTGTGGCGCTGATGTTTAGGCCGAGGTATGTATAGTTCTTTCTGTGCTCGAGGGCAAGGGTGTCTAGATGGAATTTGTATTTGTGGTCCTGGCGACTGGAACTTTTTTGGAACACCGTTATTTTGGTCTTACTGAGATTTACTGTCAGGGCCCAGGTGTGGCAGAATATGTGCAATATGTGCATAAGATATAGGTACAGGCCCTCCTTGGTTGGTGACAGAAGCCCCAGATCATCAGCAAACAGTAGACATTTGACTTCAGATTCTAGTAGGGTGAGGCCAGGAGCTACAGACTTTTCTAGTGCCCTCGCCAATTGGTTGATATATAATGTTGAAGAGGGTGGGACTTAAGCTGCCTCCCTGTCTCACCCCAAGGCCCTGTAGGAAGAAATGTGTGTGTTTGTTGCCTATTTTAACTGCACACTTGTTGTTTGTGTACATGGATTTTATAATGTTGTATGTTTTTCCCCCAACATCACTTTACATCCATTTGTATAGCTGGCCCTCATGCCTAATTGAGTCGAAGGCTTTTTTGAAATCAACAAAGCATGAGAAGACTTTGCCTTTGTTTTGGGTTGTTTGTTTGTCAATTAGGGTGTGCAGGGTGAAGACGTGGTCTGTCGTACGATAATTTGGTAAAAAGCCAATTTGACATTTGCTCAGTACATTGTTTTCACTGTGGAAATGTACGATTCTGCTGTTAATGATACTGCAGAGGACTTTCCCAAGGTTTCTGTTGACGCATATCCCATGGTAGTTATTGGGGTCAAATTTGTCTCCACTTTTGAAGATTGGGGTGATCAGTCCTTGGTTCCAAATATTGGGGAAGATGCCAGAGCTAAGAATGCTGATAAAGAGTTTTAGTATAGCCAATTGGAATATATGGTCTATATATTTGATAATTTCACTGAGGATACCATCAACACCACAGGCCTTTTTGGGTTGGAGGGTTTTTATTTTGCCCTGTAGCTCATTCAAGGAAATTGGAGTCTTTAGGAAGAAATGTTCTAAGATTTGTATTTGATCAGATTTCTGACGTGCTGTTCCTTATTTTTCCATAGTGTATTTCTGTATTATTTTAGTGATTCACCATAGTGGAGGCGTAGGCTCAGGTTTTCTGGGTCTCTATGTTTTTGGTTGGATAGGTTTCTCAATTTCTTTCTTAGGTTTTTGCATTCTTCATCAAACCATTTGCCATTGCTGTTAATTTTCTTAGGTTGTCTGCTTGACATTTATAGATTTAATAGGGAGAGGTCAAATATACTGTTTAGGTTTTCTACTGCTAAGTTTACACCTTCACTATTACAGTAAAACATTTTGTCCAGGAAATTGTCTAGAAGTGATTGAATTTTATTTTGCCTAATTGTTTTTTGGTAGATTTCCACACTACTTTACTTCCATCTATAGCATTTCTTAATATTATTAAAATCCTTTGGCTTTGATGCCTCATGATTGAGCATAGTAGCCTGTTCAAGTAGAGTGTGATTTTGCTGGGATTTGATAGGGGTGTCAGTGGACTGACTGTGAACTCTGGATTGAGGTCAGTGATAAAGTAGTCTACAGTACGACTGCCAAGAGATGAGCCATAGGTGTACCTACCGCAGTAGCCCCCTCAAAGCCTACCGACAGAGCTGCAGGAGTTGTGACCATTTTTGTTGGTTATGTTGTCGCAGTTGTGTCTAGGAGGGCATATGAGGGAGGGAATGCTGTCACCTCCAGGTAGGTATTTGTCCCCCTGTGTGCTGAGGGTGTCGGGTTCTTGTCCAGTTCTGTCATTTAGGTCGCCACAGACTAGTATATGTCCCTGGGCCTGTAAATTGTTGATCTCCCCTCTAGGATGGAGAAGCTGTCATTGGTAAAGTATGGGGATTCTAGTGGGGGGATATAGGTTGTACACAGGAGGATTATTTTCTGTTGTGATCATTTCCTTATTCATTTCTAGCCAGATGTAAAATGTTCCTATCTTGACTAATTTAATCGAGTGGGTTAGGTCTGCTCTATATCAAATTAGCATACCCCCTGAGTCTCCTCCCTGTTTCACCTGGTAGTTTGGTGGTTGGGACTACCAGCTCTGTAACCGAGAGGGCAAAACGTGGGGTTGTCTCCTTTATACCATGTTTTTTGTAGGATGACAAAGTCTGTATTTCCAATTTCTTAAAAAGGTTTAGGTTCCAGCTATTTATGCCAAAGGCAGATGACCTCAGACCTTGTATATTCCAGGACGAGATAGTAAAAGCTGTGTGTTCCATAGTGTCAAGTGTTGTTTTTGTGTGATTTAGTCTCTCTCTCTCTATCCCTTTCTTTCTATCCCCCCTCTCCCTCCATCTTTCAACACTAGGCCAATGTTCCGATCCTAACAGCCAACCTGTGGCCTCTCCCCTAAGAGCTTCCTCTGATTCTTCCACCAGGTCTGGCAACACCAGTAACATCAGCCATCAGAACCACGCACTGACTGACTGACTGAATGACCCAACTCCCTCTTCCTCCAGTAAAGAACAGTCACAGTGCAGACAGACAGCAGGCATGTTTTCCCAGATCAGGTCTCCTGCGGTCACCTTAGCCTGCCAAGTCACTCAGCCACTTCCTCTCCACAGCCCAGCTCTGTTAATGCAGTTCTGAGATAGCGTCGACAGGAGCGCTTTCAGTAACACTACTAATCAAGGTACCGTCCCACAGATCCATAGCTAAGAGGTCAAGGCAATGTGACACATTAATAACAGGTGTAGGCCTATGTAATGGTTGAGATGCATGGATGCAACAGTACTGTACATCCTCTTAGGCCATCAGTAAAACACATTTCTTCCCTTTGAATACAATACAGCCGTTGAAGCAGAACAAGACTGTAATCGTCATTGGTCCGGTCTATTGAAAACATCAGTCAAAACAGACAACTGTTATGACATCAGTCAAAACAGACACCCAGACACCTTATTGGCTGCAGTGAAATGAGATCCACTGCATGATAGAGTTTCGTTTCACATGGAGAGATGTAGAGCCAAGACAGTAGGGTCATAGTTTCCATTCAGTCCCCATTGGATTCACGGCAATTTCACTAAACTACTCAATGGCAAACTCAATTAAAGTTACATTGGAGTCCTCAAATCAAATCCAGCAAATATAAAAACCGACTTTTACACCAGAGGCAGTAAAAGTCACACAGCAGGACCCCTTTTCAAAGGCAACCGACAGATACTGTAGAACCACCGCTTCAACATTGTGCAACAGCATGCCGTTTAAAGACCATGGAAAAAACTTTAAAAGGTAACAGGAACGTGTGCAGGAGAACAAATGAGAGGCGGTGACCCTTGCCGTGAGGTCAGAGGTTAAAGATCAAGAGTGGCCAGTGCTTTAGTTTGTCAGCCAACACTTCTACAGGTCACCAGGGGACAGAGAAGGATCTAACCTCGGGTACGGCACAACGCAGTACACTGTCCCGCCGCACGCTTCACAGCGATAACTGTTTTAGGCAGCCTGTCCATGTCATTACTCTGGAAAAACTCACTCAAGGAAGCAGCTTTACGGAGATCCTGCTATTTGCAGAAACTCAATCCGGGACACAGCGCAAAATATAGCGAAACAATGTAAATGTGTCAACACGTCGTTCTGATCCCAGCTTTACTCAAACAACAGGGCTCCGTTCACATCACGCCCAGAGAGCCTCACCCAGACCAGACCCAGACCAACCTTTCTGTTGTTTACCTGTCAGTGTCTGTCTCCTCCTCTATACCCGCCGCTCTGGAAGCATAGAGGACAACGTCAACATTTAGTAAGTGTTACAGAGACATGCATCCAAAAGGGGGATTCAGAAACTCAACGCAACAATGCACATGCGATGTACAAAGCACAGAGCATGAGCCCTACATAACATTCATGCATCACATGCGCCCAGTCTTAGGCCACATCACAAATACGTCAGTCTCAGACCCCATCGCGGCTATAACGTCCCTCCTCACTAATGCACAAGACATATATCATGCCTGAACCACTAAATCAAATTAACCAAGATCAGAAGCTTCATACAATTCCATCTATAGACAGACCTGACTGAGCAACAGCAAGTAGCAACGCGCATGCCCCGCCCACCTGTGGAGCGGTCTTTTTCAGCCATCTACTTCCTGTGTTTGAGGGTTGCAAAATCCACTTCAATCTCTCTGGATTAACTGCTTTCATTTGACTCCTAAGACTTCCTTTATACTCTTGCCTGTTGTTTTCACCCGTTAATGTTACGACTGCGGAAATGTTTAATGACCTGTCAGACACACCCCGGTAATGGCTGAAATGGGCTCAATGGAATACGTTGTGTTACCTTCGTCTGGGATTTAACGCACCGTCTCGACAGTTACCTCACAAGAAAGAGAACTTCATTTTGATGTGTGTTGATTTTTGGTGGAATTGAAAAAAGTTAGAATTGAATACAGTTTTTGTAAACAGAAATGCTTACAAATTAGATGTGCTGAAATGAAAGCAACTCCCGAAAATGAACACTCTGATTATAGTGATTTTATGTCTGATCTCACAAACAATGTAAAGTATGTGTAGATAGGTGTAATCCAGAGCCAGGTATGTTGACTATTAATCCAATTTCACCCTGCTATTTGTTTCAAGACGCTTTGTGTTGTAGTCGCGACAGACAAAGACATATAATTAAGCAAACTTTACTAGGCATGTTGTCAAACAGCACATCCAGTACATGAATAATGTAAGTAACAATTGGCTTCCGTTTCCTGTGTAACATTAATATTGCTACATGTTCTCTTTTTTTTTACAACAAAAGCAGACTCTACCTAACTTTGGCTTGTAGTCCATGCCTGTAGTAAACTGGAATGTGAACTGAATGTTTGTTTAATGTCTCTGACTGTCCATTACATTATTATTATTATTTTTACCTTCACACAAAGTCTTTCAGGTGTATAGATCTTCGGATGGCCCTACCAGACCTTGTGTGGGGAGTGTTGATTACACCAGGAGGTGCTTGACCTGAGATGTTAGGATCTTCTTGCTGAGGTGCAGCGTTCACCTCTAGGTTGTGTTCAGCATCCTGCTGGGCGTCAGCTGGTGCTCTGTTTACTGGCTCTGTGCCAGGCTCTTCAACAGTGGGGAAGTCCTCCTCTATTTCTCTGCTCTTCCTCAGGTGTCGCATGTTCCTCCTGAAGACTTGTTCCTGTTCTGTCTTCACCCCGTAGGACCTTTGCTCCACAGGTCTGACTACTGTGGCCCTCTGCCACCACTGTTTCTGTCCTGTGAGTGGCTGAACTCTCACCCTGTCATCTCGTTGCAGCTCCGTGAGGTCCTTAACAGAGGTGTCGTAGTACTTTGTCTGTCTCTGCTGCCTTTCTTTGAACTTCTCCGGCTGACAGTTTGCCATCACCGGTCCCAGAAGATTTTCGCCACGTTATAAATAGTGTCTTTGTACGTCTTCCCATGAGTGCTATGGCAGGGCTGCTGTCTGTTCCTTGTGAAGGGTATTTCTGTGATACAGTAGGGCCAGGTATGGGTCAGCACCGGCTCTCTTTGCTTTTGCCATCAGACTTTTGGATGTTTTCACTGCCGATTCCACTTTCCCATTACTTTGCGGGTATCCTAGAGACAATGTTTTGTGTGTAAAGTCCAAAACCTTGCTGAAACTTTGGAACTCGTCTGAAGAGAACTAGGGACCATTGTCTGAGTAAAGGATGTCAGGTATCCCACAGTGTGCAAAGTGTGTCATCCTTGTGACAGGTTTTTTCGATTGACCGTTTTCGACTGTGAGTTCTCCAAATGGTCCACCTCCCAGAAGTTGAAGAGATAATCAACTGTGACCATGTAGTCTCTGTTGTTGAACTGGGACAGGTCAGTCCTTATTTTTTCCCAGGGACGCTTTGATGCTTCGTGTGGCCTCAACGTCTCTTTCTGCTGCTTCACACCCCATGCAGTGCAGGTGCTACATTGTGTCATTGTAACGAATACTCTGTGAGAAAAAGACGTAGATTCACGAGCAGACCACGGCAGATGTTTATTAAGCCTTCGCAGAAGGCATGAATCGTGGTCACAGGCAGGCAATGGTCAAACACAGGTAGGCAGTCAAAAACAAACAATACCTCATAACCATACAAACTAAATAGGGAGCTGATGAGACCAGGTGAGAAACCAACACAGGTGAAATCAATGAACAAAAATGAAAGACTGGGCTACGTTCCAGAACACAAAGAAAAATAACACAAGGTTGCCTAAGAAAAGAAAAGCAGAACCTTACAGACATGTATGTTGTCAGCTGTGCATTGATGCCCAGCCAGTAGACACACTCGCAAACTCTCCTCAGACATTCCTCGATTCCTATGTGTGAGGAATGGATTCTCTGCATTATCTCCTGTCTGAAGGCAGTAGGTACAACGACTCGCTCACCTCTAAAGATAACTCCATTTTGCACACTCAGCTCATCTCTGTTGTGAAAATACATGGTTATTTCCAAGGGTACATGTTCTTTCACTTCAGGCCACCCCTGCAGTATCACATATTTCAGTGTCTGGAGCTCCCGGTCCAGCTCAGTGGCTCTCTGGATGGCCTTTAGTCTCTGGCTTGACACAGGGTGGTAGTGTATCATATTGACTGATTCCACTTCGACCTCCACAGGGCCTCTGTTGTCTTGTTCTGTGAGGTACGCCCTGCTCAGGGTGTTGGCCAGCACCACATGCTTTCCAGGAACGTATTGGAGACTGACCTCGTAGTTTTGGAGTCTCATGAGCATGCATTGTAGTCTTTTTAGTGCGCTGAGGAGAAGCTTTGTCATGAGGCAGAGCTCCGTGGTGTGGCTGCAGAACTTGGCTAAGTATTTGACCATGCCCAGGAAGCGCTGCATCCCCTGCACATCTGTAGGCCTAGGCATCTGTCTGATGGCTGTCACTTTTCCTGGGTCCACTTTTAACCCCTCTGATGTTAGCAGGTGGCTAATGTAAGGTACTTCCTTCAGCCTGAGCTGCAGCTTCTCCGAATTCAGCTTGATATTGAGCTTCCTGCATCTGTCCAGGAGCATTCTCAGGTTTTTGAAATGGTCCAGAGTTGCCTCTTTCGCCCACAATCAGGATGTCATCTGCAATGATTTTGACTCCTGGAAGACCTTACATTGCCTGGTTCAACTTCCTCTGAAAGGTCTCTGGGGCTGGACTGATTCCCATTGGCATGCGCAGCCACCTGTAGCGTACCATGGGAGTAGAGAACACGGGGAGATAGCTGGATTCCTCCTCCAGTTCCACATGCCAAAATCCATTTTTTACATCACAAACAGAGAACACGCGTGCTCTGTTCAGATCTGGCAGCACGTCTTCAATAGTGGTAAGTGGGTAATGGCTCCTCTTGAGCGCCTTGTTGAGAGGTTTTGGATCAAGACACACTCTTAGTTACCCAGACGGTTTCTTCACTAAGATCAGGTTGCTAATCCAATCTGTGCTTTTTTCAACTGCTTTTATCATCCTTCTTTTCTCTAGACCACTGAGCTCCTCTTTGAGTGGTTTATATAGCGCTACTGGCACTCTTCTCTTCGGCAGCTGGACGGGCTCCACTCGCTCATCCACTTCCAGCTTCAGTTTGTCGAGGAAGCGTCCATCTCCCTGGAATACATCAGAGTAGTCCCGTTTAATTGGCTCTTTAGTCTAGGATCCTGTTGTTTTCTCGATGGCCAGAATGTTGTGGTGCTGCACAGTAATCAACTCCATTGCTTGGATAGCTTTCCTGCCTAGAATGGGCCTGAGCACGTTCTTGTTGGCAACTATCAACTCAACTCGGTAGGTTTTCTTATTGCGTGAATTGATCACTAAGTGTGCACTTCCCCAGTGGCGTCAGAGTGTTCTTGTTATACATCACCAATACCTGACTGTAGGGCTCTAGGTGACTGTCTTTTGTGAGGTTTGCAGGGATAACATTACAACTAGCACCACAATCTAGACTTTTTTTGTTGACCAGCATGGTTATAAAGAGAGCCGCATTGCAGTCTGCGGTTTTCTCCTGCACCACGTTGATGCTCTCTGACTTTGGCCCTAGTGTGACGCAGAGAACATCCTCACCGCTCTCTGATTCAGAGGGTTTCACAAATCTCTCTGCCTTTTTCGCAAATGAGATAATACAGTAGCTTCACTTTGTAGTCATCAGGTTTTTCTCCCATTGTAAGAGCCATGTACAAATGGAATTCTTCTTTACATCTTTTCCAGGTCAGTGCTAAATTACAATCATCAAAGTCTATGTTTCCCAGAGGTTTCAGTGCATTTTCCACGGCGATTTCTTTGTAGAATGGAATGTTAGCTACTCACGAATCTGCTTGTATCCAATAGCCAGCAAGCTGTTAGCATAGAGTCACTCACGATAGCCAGCTAACGTTGGCGTTCGGCACAATGACTAGCTTGTAAACGCGGCACTTTTCCAAACTGCTGCCTGGGATATATTCTTAATTTACATTGATGAGATCCAGGTTCTTTTAAGTACTGCTGCCACCATGTTTCAATATGCTTTGTGGTGTAGTCACGACAGACAAAGGTATATAATTAAGCAAACTTTACTAGGCATGTTGTCAACCAGCACATGAATAAGGTAAGTAACAATTGGCTTCCGTTTCCTGTGTAACATCAATATGAGTAACCTCAATATTGCTACACTATGACATGCTTGTTGAGGTATGCAGTGCAGGTAAATGCTGGAAGTGTGGACAGAGCCTGTGTTTGATGTTTCCAGCCTGGTATATTTATGCAACTGAGGTACATATCATTTTCTTTCTTTAACAAAAAATATTTAAAGAAAATACCTGATACAGTGAGAAAATGTATATAAACTCAGCAAAAAAAGAAATTTCCTCTCACTGTCAACTGCGTTTATATTCAGCAAATTTAACGTGTAAATATTTGTATGAACATAACATGTTAATAATGTGTCCCTGAACAAAGGGGGGGTCAAAATCAAAAGTAACAGTCAGTATCTGGTGTGGCCACCAGCTGCATTAAGTCCTGCAGTGCATCTCCTCCTCATGGACTGCACCAGATTTGCCAGTTCTGGCTGTGAGATGTTACCCCACTCTCCCACCAAGGCACCTGCAAGTTCCCGGACATTTCTGGGGGAATGGCCCTAGCCCTCACCCTCCGGTCCAACAGGTCCCAGACATGCTCAATTGGATTGAGATCCGGGCTCTTGCTGGCCATGGCAGAACACTGACATTCCTGCCTTGCAGGAAATCACACACAGAATGAGCAGTATGGCTGGTGGCATTGTCATGCTGGAGGGTCATGTCAGGATGAGCCTGTAGGAAGGGTACCACATGAGGGAAGAGGATGTCTTCCCTGTAACGCACAGCGCTGAGATTGCCTGCAATGACAACAAGCTCAGTCCGATGATGCTGTGACAGACCATGATGGACCCTCCACCTCCAAATCAATCCCGCTCCAGAGTACAGGCCTTGTTGTAACTAGAGGTCGAAGATTAATCGGAATGGCCGATTAATTAGGGCCAATTTCAAGTTTGGACGCCGATTTTGCCGATTTTTATTATTATTAATATTTTTTTATTTTTTTTACACCTTTATTTAATCCTTATTTACTTATTTACTAGGCAAGTCAATTAAGAACACATTCTTATTGTCAATGACGGCATAGGAACGGTGGGTTAACTGCTTTGTTCAGGGACAGAACGACAGATTTTTACCTTGTCAACTCAGGGATTCAATTTTGCAACCTTACGGTTAACTAGACCAACGCTCTAACCACCTGCCTCACGAGGAGCCTGCCTGTTACGCGAATGCAGTAAGAAAGCCAAGGTAAGTTGCTAGCTAGCATTAAACTTAATCAATCATAATCACTAGTTATAACTACACATGGTGGATGATATTACTAGCTTATCTAGTGTGTTCTGCATTGCAAATAATCGATGCAGTGCACATTCGTGAATAAGGACTGTCGTTGCTATAACGTGTACCTAACCATAAACACCAATGCCTTTGTTAAAATCATTACACAGAAGTATATATTTTTAAACCTGCATATTTAGCTAAAAGAAATCCAGGTTAGCAGGCAATACTAACCAGGTGAAATTGTGTCACTTCTCTTGCGTTCATTGCAGAGTCAGGGTATATGCAACAGTTTGGGCCACCTGGTTCATTGCAAAATAATTTGCCAGAATTGTACGTAATTATGACATACATTGAAGGTTGTGCAATGTAACAGGAATATTTAGATTTAGGGATGCCACCATCAGATAAAATACGGAACATCTTGTTTTCGAAATGATAGTTTCTGGATTTGGCCATATTAATGACCTAAGGCTCGCATTTCTGTGTGTTATTATGTTATAATTAAGTCTATGATTTGATAGAGCAGTCTGACTGAGCGATGGTAGGCACCAGCAGGCTCATACGCAGTCATTCAAACAGCACTTTCGTGCGTTTTGCCAGCAGCTCTGTTGTTTATGACTTCAAGCCTGTCAACTCCCGAGATTAGGCTGGTGTAACGATGTGATGTGAAATGGCTAGCTAGTTAGCTGGGTGCGCGTTAATAGCGTTTCAAACGTCACTCGCTCTGAGACTTCGAGTAGTTGTCCCCCTTGCTCTGCATGGGTAATGCTGATTCGACGGTGGCTGTTGTTATTGTGTTCCTGGTTCGAGCCCAGGTAGGAGCGAGGAGAGGTACGGAAGCTATACTGTTACACTGGCAATACTAAAGTGCCTATAAGAACATCCAATAGTCAAAGGTATAGGAAATACAAACGGTATAGAGAGAAATAGTCCTATAATTCCTATAATAACTACAACCTAAAACTTCTTACCTGGGAATATTGAAGACTCATGTTAAAAGGAACCAACAGCTTTAATATGTTCTCATGTTCTGAGCAAGGAACTTAAACGTTAGCTTTCTTACATGGCATATATTGCGCTTTTACTTTCTTCCCCAACACTTTGTTTTTGCAATATTTAAACCAAATTGAACATGTTTCATGATTTATCTGAGGCTAAATTGATTTTTATTGATGTATTATATTAAGTTAAAATAAGTGTTCATTCAGTATTGTTGTAATTGTCATTATTGCAAATACATTTTAAAAATCGGCCGATTAATCGGTATCAGCTTTTTTTTTTGTCCTCCAATAATCGGTATCGCCGTTTGAAAAATCATATTCGGTCGACCTCTAGTTGTAACGCTCATTCCTTCAACGATAAACTCAAATCCAACCATCACCCCTGGTGAGACAAAACCACGACTCGTCAGTGAAGAGCACTTTTTGCCAGTCATGTCTGATCAAGCAACGGTGGGTTTGTGCCCATAGGCGACGTTGTTGCCAGTGATGTCTGGTGAGGACCTGCCTTACAAGAGGCCTACAAGCCCTCAGTCCAGCCTCTCTCAGCCTATTGCGGACAGTCTGTGCACTGATGGAGGGATTGTGCGTTCCTGGTGTAACTCGGGGCAGTTGTTGTTGCCATCCTGTAACTATTCCACAGGTGGGATGTTCGGATGTACCGATCCTGTGCAGATGTTGTTACAGATGTTGTCTGTAAGCTGTTAGTGTCTTAATGACCGTTCTACAGGTGCATGTTCATTAATTGTTTATGGTTCACTGAACATGCATGGGAAACCGTGTTTAAACCATTTACAATGAAGATCTGTGAAGTTATTTGGATTTCTACGAATTATCTTTGAAAAACAGGGTCCTGAAAAAGGGCCGTTTCTTTTTTTGCTGAGTTTATGAGTGCATTGTATGATTTTCTTTTTTACATTTGACAATAAATTGAATACCCACCAAAATCCCTGAGGCCTCATTTATCAATCATGCTTAGGCACACATTTGTGCGTAAACCATTGCTGGAATCATTTCAAGTCAAATTCAATCAAATCTATTTCTAAAGCCCTTTTTACATCAGCTGATGTGAGATTGATCAATATGAATGTTTGCTTGAGAGTGTGCGCACAGACATGACCATGCGTATGCATAGTGCAAGGTGGTGGAATAAGGGAACTGCTTGTCAAAGGGAAACATATATTGAAAATGTGTGAAATTGTGAGTTATATATAATATATATAGAATTTTTCAATTTCATTGTATTTCCATTGTGATTTCATGCAACATATCTTGACATACTATATAACTAGACCACATCAGTGCATTTGTTACAATAATAATCCATATAAAATACAGTCATTTGTTAAATGAGAGGTACGTGTGAAAGTGAAACCATTGTTGAAACACTATAAAAGACTGAGATAATGGAAATCGAATGAGAGATGTCTGATCTGGCTCTTTTGGAAAATTTGGCAAATGTTGTATTTCGCAGAGAGCATGTTTTTAGAGACAGGTGGGACATTTTCTGCAGATAGTACCGATTGGCTCATCAGATATGGTCTCATGGGATTTTTGCGAGGATTTAAGACCTACTTTAAAAAGGCAAACACGTGCCATTCCTGTGCACATCCAAGTGCTATCCACCCTTGGGTTCTTGGCAACGGGCACTTTTCAGCTGGAGTTTGTCAATCGGCATCTCACAGCCTTCGATGAGCCAATGTTTGGGATGAAATCATCAGCAAAATGAACTGCAACACTTACAATTTCTATACACCATTGTACAACAGGTTGATGTCAAGAGGTGTTTCTTTGCCATGATGCCATCATTGGGTTCCCAAAAACGAACGGACCAATAGACTGCACCCACATGGCCATAAAATCACCTTCCCAAAACGATTGAAACTATATTGAACAGAAAAGGTTTCCATTGTTTACGTGCAGGTAAAAGGTCATGTGATGCGCAAAAGACGCTGCTGAATGTGGTGGCAACAATGTTAGCTTAGCGCTGAGGATGGACGGCTTAATGGTGAGTGTTGTCTACTCAGGTGAAGTATATTTGCCATTGCTAAAGCAACTTCAATGTCCTCATGGTCCTCTTTTTGTGGCTACAACTGAGCGAGCCAAATAAAACCTTTTGGCTGTACTCAATCTCTGACACTAGCACCTCTATTTCCATCTCTGAAATGTTTTTATTTGTTTGGTTTTGAACAACGGTTGGTATTTATCAATGGTGATTGTTACGTGCGTAACAGTGATCTCCCATCGGTGTGCATATGACCCCTGTTAAATCACACTTTTTTCAATGTGGTAGTATTTTGAATAGTTTCTACTCTATATTGATCAATTAAGCCACTGAACGTTTAATTCAGTCAATATCTAATGGATTATATAAATCCTAAAAGTTTGGATTATCTTCATCCATCTCCTAACTGTTGCATTTAAAAAAATGTTGATGACCATTGCTACAGCAAGCCCTGCAACAGGGACAGTCACAATTTTTTAAACCTTTATTTAACTAGGCAAGTCAGTTAAGAACAAATTCTTATTTACAATGTCCGTAGAGAACAATGGATTAACTGCTTTGTTCAGGGGCAGAACGACAGATTTTTTACCTCGTCAGCTCTGGGATACGATCCAGCAACCTTTCGGTTACTGGCCCAAAGCTCTAACCGCTAGGCTACCTGCCACCCCAAATAACAACATACAAAAGCCATACAAAGACCATCAAAGCTCTACAGCCCTGTAACATCACAGACATCATACCCGCTGCCTACACTATAATACACACAGGGAGGCTACAGGGAGGCCATACAGACAGAGCAGGGGTCCTGGGCGTGCACACAGGTGTCACACAAAGACAATAGGAGCCATCCAACAGAACAGAAGCCATACAAACAGATACGTTTTGAGCCGCAAAGCAGCTGCCTGCCAGGCCATCTCTGGCACACAAACACAGCACTGACATGGCACTGACACCATAAAGAGACCAGAATGCTTTTGTTCTCAATGCTGGGATTCCCCTTTCAAAAGCTGAAAACACCCAGCTCCCTGATCAACAATCCAATCCCTTACTATGGGAATCATGATGCCGGCTCAATCAGCCATCATCTATGACTAGGGTGAAGGCAGGATGGGTGTACTCACAGTTTGGGCTTGTTGGGCAGCGGAGGGGCTTCCTTCACCGGGGGTGGAGACATCTTGGCTGGGTCTAGGAAGTCTGGCCGGGGCTCTGGTGGAGGTAGGCCGAAGGAGGGCTGAGGCTGGCCCTCCATGTTGGGGTACATGTGGGAGTGCGGCAGGACTGACACACTGGGCCAGATCTCCAGCTCGTTGACATGGAAACCCTCTGCGCTGGCACTGGGTGGGGTCTTGGGCGGTACCTCCAATAGGCTGATCTCTGTGGGCGGGGGCGGGGGGAAGGCCTGGGCATCCTCGAAGGCAGAGTTATCGCCGGATGCCACACCGTCCCTGTCCGATTCGTACACCGCTAGAGGGAGAGAGACCAGGAGAGAGTAGAGCTTTACCTCCAGCAGAGCCCTACCCCCTCCTCTTCACAGTGCACTAGCATATCCTCCCCTCCCCTTTTCCTAACATAGTCCACTAATATTACCTCCAGCAGAGCCCTACCCCCTCCTCTTCACAGTGCACTAGCATATCCTCCCCTCCCCTTTTCCTAACATAGTCCACTAATATTACCTCCAGCAGAGCCCTACCCCTCCTCTTCACAGTGCACTAGCATATCCTCCCCTCCCCTTTTCCTAACATAGTACACTAATATTACCTCCAGCAGAGCCCTACCCCCTCCTCTTCACAGTGCACTAGCATATCCTCCCCTCCCCTTTTCCTAACATAGTACACTAATATTACCTCCAGCAGAGCCCTACCCCCTCCTCTTCACAGTGCACTAGCATATCCTCCCCTCCCCTTTTCCTAACATAGTCCACTAATATTACCTCCAGCAGAGCCCTACCCCCTCCTCTTCACAGTGCACTAGCATATCCTCCCCTCCCCTTTTCCTAACATAGTCCACTAATATTACCTCCAGCAGAGCCCTACCCCCTCCTCTTCACAGTGCACTAGCATATCCTCCCCTCCCCTTTTCCTAACATAGTCCACTAATATTACCTCCAGCAGAGCCCAGCTGACCCCCATCCTCACATACCCCACTAACATGGCAGCTCTAAATGAAGTTAGAATGTGATCTAAAGTAGCAGCTGTGTCTCGTCAGCCTGTTTGTCTTGAGGAGCTCTTGATGTAATCCTTGTTTATTTGGCCTGTGGATTTCCTCTGATTGCGTGGTGAACTGAGAGTACACAGAGAGAATAAACACTCCTCCCTTCTCCCACAGAGATATATAGTGCTCACGACCTAACTAGCCTATTTCTTCCTCCTCTCCTCCCCCTCTTCTTTTCTTCTCATCCTCATATAGATCAAAGATTATCCAGGATAATAAAGAGGACCAGAGGAAATATCACACAGGGATCCAGGTCAGAGCCAAAACCACTCGACCTCCCAGGCTGACTGCCTATTGGAAACCATTGACATGAACCAGAGGTACACGAGCCCTCGTCGTTGAACCAGATGTACAGTGCATTCGGAAAGTATTCAAACCCCTTGACTTTTTCAACATTTTGTTACGTTACAGCCTTATTCCAAAATGGATTAAATAAATAAAAATCCTC